>NW_008623978.1:26175-45268 GCF_000691845.1 Merops nubicus
AGCACTTCAGGAAGCCTCTGAGTGTTGGGGTTGGGTGAGTGAGGTGAACCTTGTGTTGGCAGGTGAGGTGGACGAGGGTGGAGTGACCTACCTCACGCCATGAGAAATGGATGGAGGATGCAGGACAAGAGCCCATCTGCCCCCTGTTCCTGTTGAGGTTGCTCTCAGGAGTGAGGAGGAGCATGCTAGCCATGTCCCCTGGCTTGGGGGCAACCTGCTGCTCCAGGTGCCTTGCCATCAGCTGGGCTTGTCACATCTAACAGTGCAGGTTAACAATGCAGTTCATGTGCCATTGCACAATCTTCCTGTAATAAGTCTCCTGGAAGTTGCTTTTGATCCAAGTGGTGGGTTTGGGTGACAGTGGGGGTTCTTAGAGCCAATCCAGTAAATACTCCCAGTGGAGTCCTGATGATGCTCATGATGATGTTAGATCATCCTCTCCCAAGAGATGCACCCCAGGGCAGGTTGAGGTGTGTAGTCATGTCAGCAAGAATCAGGACATTTGGATAAATATTCTTGTGAATGCCTCTGTTGTGTAAAGCCAATGTAAAGGAAATTTCTGGGTAGGAGCTTTTTCCACACCCATATCAACTAGAGTAAATAAGGACCCCAGCAGTAAAACTCCTCCTGGAGAGGGTGATTCATGGTGAAGCCTTCACTTCCCTTTCTTTGAGATTCATAATGCAACAGAGCCAGTGAAGATACTTATCTTTTGCTGTTGAACTTCCCTCTGCATCTTTCTCCTGTTGGTTGCCAAGGAGAGAACCCAAAGACAACACAGCTCAAGAAGAGCAGTGGTGTTTGATAGCAGCTTATGGTCACAGTGGGCATGCAGAACTCGAGTTTAGGGGTTCTGCATCCTGATAAGGTCTGTGAGAAGGTGTGGGATGGTTTAGACCAACATCTGCTTCTCCTGAGAGGAGAAACTCTGCACCATCAGGCTGTGGTTTTGGCTGCTGTACCTCTGTGTCACATTTTGTGACAGCAGACTGTGGGGCTACCTGGGTTAGAAGTCCAGATTTATGGCTGCTAGGAGGGCTGGGAAACAAGTTTGTTGAGGTTACAAGCTGCAAGACTAGTGGGGGAATCATTTGGCATTTTGAAGATGACCTACCCTACATATTTGAAATACTTTTTGTCGGGGAGCACTTTGATAAAATCTTTCTCTACTTCTTACAGTCCAAAGTGAAAAATAAATAGATGTTTGATTTATATTTAGCTTTTCTTAAAAAAAGACTCTTGAAAAGAGACCCTTTGGGGGAAGTTGTCAGTGCCTTGCATTGCCCAGACACGGTGAACTGAGCAGCTGATTAGCATCTGACTGTAGCAGGAGCTGTACAGCTTCTGACTTGAGGAGCAGAAACAGAACTGGATGCCTGGAATTCAGTGCTGGAATGGTGAGAATTCCAGAGTGGGGGAGAGCTTCCTACCAGTGACACGTTCCTGCTGCCCACTGCTGTGTAGTGGGCTGTGTGTGCTGCAGCAGGGCTCCCACGCTGGGCTGGGTGCAGACTGGGCTGTCAAGTGGCCACTAACTCAGTGAGCTTCACTTGCCACGGGCCAAGACTCTGCTCCCAGCCTGTCTCCATCACCAGGGAGCAGAGAGCAGCCCGTGCCCTGAGCCCCACTCTGCCCACGAGCATGTGCCCAGCCACAGAGGTGTCTGTCCTGGCAGCACTCTGGGGCCTGCCCAGGGTGGGTGAGAGGCTCAGGGCTGCAGGCACCTTCCCCAGGGGGCGTTTGCAGCCCTGCTGGGAACTGCTGCAGCTTCTGGAGCCAAATACACTCCTGTGCTGGGGCTGGCGTGGCAATGGCTGGGATGTTCAGACACCTGTGTTGTGCAGGCAGGATCCTTCAGGATCCTGCAGTTCCCACAGAGGTCCTAAATAAGCTTCTGCAGATGGTTTGTCTCTCTCCCCTCTGTGGGGTTTGTCCTGCCCACTCAGGTGGCTCTGGCTGGAGCTCAGCACCTCATGCTCTGGGCTGCTGGGGGATCCCCACTCCCTTCAGACAGCAGAAACATCTGCTCAACTGCACGCTTATTAAGTTTTAATTTCCATCTATCCTCTGCTGTCTTTATTAATCTACAGTGATTTGGAACAAAATTAAATGGCTGCTTGTGGTAGTCAGATGAGAGTAATGTTTCCTAAGCCTTCTGAGCCTGGGTGGGGGAAGGAAAAAGCCCTCGGTGAGTGTCTTGCCAATGAAACACAACAGTCCTCTGAGGAGGTGCTTGCAGAAGGGCTGCAGAGTGCTGTGAAATCTGGGGGGGTTTGCCTTTTTGTGTGTTGAGGAACCAGTTGCTTGAAGAAAAACTGTAGAGTTTGTCAGTTTTGAGGCAGAGATGTGTTTTATATTCTGCATAAACCTCGGGTAAATAGCACTTTTGGCTGAGAATTTTTTATGGCTCTTCCAGAGAAGTGTATTTTTAGAAACATGGGCTTGCTCTTATGTAATCAGCCAGTCTCACGGGACAGCCTAAATAGAACCAGAAATAGCAAGAGATGACAAAAACTGGTACAGAGTTTTTGACCAAAAACATAACAGGAGAATCTGCTGGGAAGCTGGACCTGGAGGAGTGTGTTGTCCATCTTCACCTCCCCATTCAGTGCCTCTAGAGAACCCATCAGCAAAATGCTTCTCCTCCTCAGCATTCAAGCTGTATGGGTAATGAGCACGAGAGTGAAGAATCCTAGAAGACTTGGGCTTATTATTTACATAATGCTTTAGTAACAAGTTTGTAATTAAAATCTGCTGAAGGCATCGGGCTCAGATGTTCCTCTTGGCGCTTGGAAATCGGCGGTGTCTGAACGTGAGGCTTGATGATGCCCCACCAAAGATAAGATAAAACAGTTATTTTGGCTTTGTTTGGCTCTACAAAGTCCTGAAATGGGGTTCGTTGTTCTTCCTCTCCACCCTAGGAACACTGGAGCCCCACTTGTCAGGCTTGCTGTGGACAGCCATGCTCATCTCCCTGGCCATCGTTATCGCGCTCCCGAAGCCCCACGGCATCCGAGCCTTAATCGCCTCCACAATATTGAGACTAATATTTTCAGTTGGTTTACAACCTACTTTATTTCTTCTGGGTGCATTCAACGTAAGTATCGAGTGGGCTTTGTTTGAAGTTTCTCTTGTATCTTACGTAAGGGTTTGTTACCTGCTTGTGAAGATGTCAGGCAAAATAGCCTGGGATGTTGTGGTGGAGCTGGTGGGAGGAGTAATTCCCCCGTTGGACTGTTAGTAGCAGAAGTGCTTTGCTGCTGTTCATTTAATCCTGGTTCCCCAGGCTGGAGAGCTCTAAGGTTTCACTCAGTTTTGCCACAGTCTAGAAACAGCTCCCACCCCAGCCAGAAATGCAAGGAAGCCTGTGTGACCGTGGAGCACACAGTTACTCGCTCGAGCCCATCTCCTGCTCAGTGACTACACTACGGTGCTTTTGGGGTTGTGTAAGACTCACTAAACAATGCATTTCCCAAATGTCTGTCTGCAGTCTACCTGCCAGCCAAAAACTGACACTAAGCAGTTTTGCTGCAGTCATGTGTGGCCTGAGCATGCAAAGCTGAGCCACCAGAGAACTCAATTAACGCTCAAACCCGGATACTTGTGGTCTCTTGTGGCCAGAAGGGTTTCTCTCTGAGTCAGCAGGAGCTGTGCAAAGATGCATCTTCACTGAGGCTTTGCCTGCATTGCGAAGTGCTCGGCTTACAAATGCCTCATGGACCTGGGGGCACTGGTCAGTAGCCAGCTGAATACGAGCCAGTGCTGTGCCCAGGTGGCCAAGAAGGCCAACAGCTTCCTGGCTTTCATCAGCACTGGTGTGACCAGCAGGACTGGGGCAGAGGTCATCCCCCTGTACTCTGCACTGGAGAGGCTGCCCTTCAATTAGTGGGTTCAGTTTTGGGCCCCTCACTCCAAGAAGGACCTTGATTGAGGGGCAACAAAGGAGGGGTCTAGAGCCCAAGTGTGGTGAGGAGCAGCTGAGGGACCTGAATGAAGGAGGCTCAGGGGAGACCTTGCTCTCTACATCTCTCTGAAAGGTGGTTGGAGCCAGGTGGGGGTCAGGCTCTGCTCCCAAGGAACAACTGGGAGGACAACAGGAAACGGCCTCAAGTTGCTCCAGGGCAGTTTTAGGTTGGATCTGAGGAACAATTTCCTCCCTGCAGGGGTTGCCCAGGGCAGTGGTCGAGTCCCCACCCCTGGAGGGGCTTCCAAGCTGTGGAGATGTGGGGTGAGGGACACGGGGCAGTGGGGACCTGGCAGTGCTGGGGGAATGGTTGGACTGGATGATCTTGAAGGTCTCTTCCAACCAAAACAATCCTGTGATTCTATGATTTAAAAGCACTCCTTGTCTTCAAAATATGTCACTGGGTGCCCTGCACTGCAGAGTCAGAGCTGCACTGTGAGAGTGGTGCTGGTTGTTATTGGTAATTATTGGTAATTGCAGCATTTTGTGGGTTCCAGGGGAGTCAGAGGCAGCTTTCCTTCTGGGGTTGACGTCTGGTGCCTCACAGGAGGATTACTGGGTGCAGTTGCTGAGGGCATCTGGAGCACTTGCTTATTAGCAAGCCATGATGGGTGTTCTGGTGTTGGGCTGCTGCAAGCTAGAGAGTTCTTTGGCTGCAGAAAGTGGCGTGCTTAGGAGAGGGGTTGGGCTTTTTGGTAACACTTCTCTCTCACACCAGGGAGTGGTTTTACTTCTCCAAATCTTAGTCTTGATGCCCTTTGAGAACAAGCTGGAGACAGGAGTCAGTGCTCGTGTTTTATTAGACATGTGCAGTTCCAGTTTTGGCTCGTTGTCTCAGCTATGCAGAAAACAGCAGAGAGCAGGTTTGGAGAGACATGTAAAACTCTGCCATGGAACAGAGAATTCAGTTTGATACTGCAGGGAGCCTGGTTATCTCCAGCTTTGAAAAATGCCCTTTTCATCCAGAAAGCCACGTGTTGTAACTAATTTATGGTTAATCCTTCCGTAGGTTTGTAATAAAATAATTTTTCTGATGAGCTTTGTGGGTAACTGTGGAACCTTCACTAGAGGATACAAGGCGATGATCATGGACGTGGAGTTTCTGTACCACCTGCTGTACCTTCTGATCTGTGCTCTGGGGCTCTTCGTACATGAGTTCTTCTACAGTTTGTTGGTAGGTGTTCACTCTGTCTGTTTGTCAAGTCCCATCTCGAGTGTATCTAGAGGTCATGCACTGCTTGCTTTCTGTTTCACTGCTGGGAAGCCCTTGGACAGGCACCAGTAAGAGCTGTACACTGGAGATGAGGCTTGGGAGAAGTTATGGTGGGAGACTACAGGACTCCTGCCACATCCCCTCTTCCTTATTTGCTCAGACAAGCAGAGACTATTTTGTTCTTCTCAAGTTTATTATACCAGATGTCTTTAAATTTAGTTAAAATTGCTCATTACAGTAAATGTGCATGCAGTTAGAATGAAGGTTTTTACCATTTTCCCATGTATGTTAGTCCTCAGACTTCTAAATCTGAGGTTTGCTAGGTTAATGTACTGGTTGTGACCCTGCTCTAACATCCAAGAGAATAAAACAATTTAAAATGTCATGACTCTGACATCAATATCTAGTGAAGGTTTAAGCTGTGTTAAGGTCATATAAGCCCTTACAAGAGGGGGAAAAAAGTTACAGAAAACTCAAGCTGTGGCAGTGTTAGCTGGACAGCAGGCACTCTTCTGGAGTTACCATGCTGTGGGGAAGAGGCACACTGTCTGCAGGTGGTTTACTCTGTTATTGGCACTGACATAGCATCCAGGCTCTTGGAGCAGTTGGGTAACTGGAGGATCTCCTGAGCTGGACTCCAGACCTCACAGGACTGACAGGGGTGCCTGGCATACGTGGGTTTTGTGTTTGGGGTGGAATTCATCTTGCACAGCACATGGCTTCTAAGAGCAAGCACTGAAGGAGTGTATCTAGTGTTGGTGGAGAAGATGTGTCACTTTTAAAGGAAACTTTAAATCCCATTGAGAACACTCTATTTTTGTCCCTTTGTTTGATGCTCATTATATCCTCTGGTACCTGAATTGTTTTCTGTGCTCGTGTAGGTCCAATTTAACAAATGCCTCTTCTCTCACTGCCAACCAGCACAGCCAGCAACCTGCCTGGGCTGTGCTGGTGAACTGTCCCAGACCCAGAGGAGTGAGAAATGAAGGAAAAATCTGTAAGGAAATTTAAACAAAGAATTTGGAGGGAAAAAAAAAAATATTGCTCATTTATTAATGTGTGTAGTAAACTAAGAGTGAAGGGAGATAGTTGTGTTTTGAAATGAGCTGTTTTGAGGTGGTTGTGGGGCAGGTAGTAGTAGTATAAAGGTGACAGCACGTGTCAACAGTTTTGTTTCAAGCACGAGCTGTGGCCCTCACAGCAGGGACATCTTCCCAAGCTGCTGCTCAGGCCTGGAGTCCGTGAAGTGGAGAGGAAGAGGAGGGTACAGCTGCCTCCAGTCCTGTTTCAAAGTGCGTGGCTCAAGACAGCTGCAGTGGGGGTGAGGGACCCTATCTTCCTCACCTCCTGCTAGATTTTTCTTCACTACTATGTTTGATTTCAGATAACTATAAAAGGCAAAAAGTGCTTTACATGCTCTTTACAACACCAGATAGATGTCGTTACCATGCTGCTCCGTGTTATGGCTTAGATGACCTTTAAAGGTCACTCCCCTCCCAAAACAAGGTGCAGCATGGCACCAGTGGTGCTGGCAGTACCCGTGGGCAGCAGCCTTTGCTCTTGTGTGTTGTCCCCCAGCTCTTTGACCTGGTGTACCGGGAGGAGACCTTGCTGAACGTCATCAAGAGCGTCACCCGCAACGGGCGCTCCATCATCCTCACCGCCGTGCTCGCCCTCATCCTGGTCTACCTGTTCTCCATAGTGGGCTACCTCTTCTTCAAAGATGACTTCATCCTGGAAGTGGACAAGCTCCCCAACGAAACGTTACTGCCAGGTTGGTGCCAGAGACTCGTTTCCATGGGGAAGAACATCGTGGGCATTTGTTCCCCAGGGTCTGCGGCGTGTCTTCTGCCTTTGGCAATCCTGCTGATTGCCTCAGCAGCTTGACAATTTCTTTTTCACAAAGGATACTGTTTAAACAGAAAATAAAATATAAAACTAATCAAGCTGATTGGGACAAAGGAGTGCCAGGGTGTTTTTACAATGTTGCAATCTGCTGCGGCACAAAGAGGGATGGGGAGGAGAACCCCTGGAGATAGCACTTGGGCTTTTCTGCACATGGCTGAGATTTCTCCCCTCACTGTTGGCTACAACAGTTGAGAGTATCTAATTCTGCTACACCTACTCCCTCAGTTTAATTACAAGCAGACTTTAGGCCATGGTGGAGAAGGCTCTGCAGTGGGAGAATTCACTTCTGCCTCGGGTTGCCAGGTCTCAAGTGCTTATATTGGCTTTCAGTGGTGGGGTTTAGTTTCAGCCTAGCAAAAATTAATATTTCATCTGAACTAAGAGGCTAATTATAAATGAAGGGCATCAAAAAGATGCTCCTGTGAAGCAAAGGTTTATCTCTCTAATTCTAGTCTGCTCATAGTTGTAGAGACTGTATTAACCTCCCTCAAATACTTGCTCCATTAAATCTCTGTAGCAGACTTCTCTGTGCTGACCTTAGATTGCTTATTTTTAAGTTGCAAATTGGGTTTCTTTTTCCAACCTGCAGCATCTAACTTAGACTCACAAAGTCAGCAGGTGGGAAACACAGAAATTAAATTTGTTAGAGGAGTGGTTTGGGGTTTGTCTTGTTCTGTTGTGTCTTTGTTTTTTTTCCTCTGACACTCAAGCTATTCAGACAAGTATTATTTGACATTCCCACTGTTCTTTCTAATTTACTGCCAACCCTGTGAGGGACCCAAACCCTCCTGATGCTGTTATTTCACGTTTCCATGCAGATGGAGGAATGCCAAAGACATATTGCTGTGTGGCAGTAGGCTTGCTTTGATACTTGTAAGGCAGTCAAAGGCAAGTTTTCAAGGCACCCTCAAAATTCACTGTGTAGTAGAACATAGTAATTTTGGAACCGTTTCCGTTGCTCTCTGAACTTTGGAGCTGATGGAAAAGAAATGCACAATTTTGGTCTTTAATTCATAGAAGAATTTGGGGATTCTTGGAATTTAAAATAGTTGAATGTATAAACTGGAGAGTACTGTGCCTTTCTGAACTCTAGGATAATATATTATTCTAAATCTGCCTAGTCATTGCACACTGACTGTGGGGGGTACCTTAACATCTGAGAAGTGATCTGGCAAAATGTACAAAATGTTGAAGTATTCCTTTGATTCATCACCTTCTGTCTGTAGATCGCACAGAACCAGGTGAGACCATGACTGGGGAGTTTCTCTATTCAGATGTATGCAAAGCAGGGAGCAGTGAAAACTGTTCTTCAATCATCCCTTCAGACCGTGAGTACCTGCTGCTGAATTCCTAACTCACACCCTGAGTTTTCACACTTTTACCTTGTTAAGTACCTTAAATTTAAAAAAAAATAATAATTTCTTAATAAATCTCCTCTAATCAATTGGGGAGCAAAGCTATAATGGGAAGTAGGATTAATTTAGGCCAATAGTATAAATAACAGTTGTTACATGACATGATTAAACTAAAGAGACTTAAACTAAATGATACATTGATAAAAACAGTCACTCTTCCATTTTCTGCCTTATCAGCTTGAGAAGGAAGTGATGCAGTTCACCTCTGTGCAAAGTTTATTATTTTAAAACATTAGGCTGTTAAATGTGATCTCAGAGGATAATACCCTGTGAAATATGGAGCAGAACATCATTTATTGTCAGCGTTCTTCTGTCTAGCTGAGGAAACTCTTTTTAATATCATAGCAGGAAGTACTCAATGGATTAAGTAGACAGGGTGGGTTTGGGGGGTTTTGAGCTCAAAAAAGTGCATGTGAGATATTACTTGTAGCATAATCGCCAGCCTCAGATTGGATATTGAAATATTTCACTTTTATTTTCAAGAAAATGTAATTTACTTCTCAGAGATTTATGGTGCTGGCTGTGAGAGCCAGACAGAACCTATCACTATTTCTCTTAGAAGCAGAGCTCTTAGATGGTCAAATGTTTTAAAGGTCAATAATGGCCACGAGCCCATGCTCGTGAGAGGAGGTGGCTCTGTTTTGCTCAAGTGTCCTCTTTGATAAGCTAAGATTCAACATTGATACAAGAACAGCTGCTTTATTCAGCTCCAGGAGTGTGCTGCTTTCTCCTCATACACCCTTGCTGCAGGAAGGGAAACTCCAGAGACAGGTTTAAATCATATTTATCAAGCTGATATCAGCGTCTTATATGTTCAGGGACATTAATGATGCCCAAATCTTTGACCATTTCTCTGCCATCATGGGTTTTGGCTATTTCTGGATTGCACAGGGATATTTGGGCTTCTCTAAGGCTGTCTGTGGGAAGGTGGGATCTGCTCATGAGTGGTTTTTATGATGAAGTGAAAGTCATGAGACTTTTAATGGGTACAAGGAGAGTACATGAGATTAGGTAATTAATTCTAGCAGCTCTGCAGTTGAAACAGTGAAGTTGGAGGCTTCAGCCAAATGGAAGAGAGGGTCAAAAAAAGTGTGCTATTTTTTTTTTTTAGCAAAACACTGTTTCCATAAGCAGTGATATTTTAGCCATTTGAAAAATACAAGTTGGAGTTGCCATTTTGAGTGCAGCCCAAAGGCTGTGCAATCTGTCAGGCACCAAGGGAGAGTGTAAGAGGCAACACTTTGTCCTCTGAGCTGTCAAAAAGCTATGATTCTGTATAAACAGGCATCTGGTGATCTGAGCTATGCATGCTAACAGAAATGGAAAGAGATATTCAACCAAGTCAGAGACAGCAGTTCAAGCCCAAAAGAAAACTCTGCTGGTGGGGAGATGGGGGCAGAGAGCTGCTCTGGTGCTCGGCTCTTTGCAAGAGCTCAAGAGGTTTGCAACACTGGCTGGAAATGGGACAGTTTTTGCAAAGGGGAGAGAGAGCATCACCAGCAAAGAAGGGGGAGAATTGTTTAAAAGTGATCTTCTTGCCTTTGAAACGTGTCTTTGCTTGCTGTGTTAACAGAAGTGATTGCTGAAGAAATGGAGGAAGAGAATAAAGAGCATACGTGCGAGACGTTGCTGATGTGCATTGTTACTGTACTGAGTCACGGGCTCCGGAGTGGGGGTGGAGTAGGTGATGTGCTCAGGAAACCATCCAAGGAGGTAAATTATCACTGGATGGGGGTGGAAGAGTGATAACCATGTAGGGCTGGGGATCTGGTTCTGCTGGGGAAAACGTGTATACGCTCCCGTTGAAGAGATGTGGGAGCATCGCAACTGAAGGGACCACACTGTGTAACACAGTGAGATCTCTGCAGAATCAGGTCAAATAGGCTTCTACCTATCCTTATTTTAGGGCCTTCTGAGCTTGAGGGTTGTCTAGAATGGGGCCTGAAGGAACAGAAATGGGGTAGCCAACAGTCTGTGCTGTGGGAGTTCAGGGTCTGAAGAAACGAGATCAGTACGAGCTAGTGAATGAGCAACATGAGGGAGCAGAAGGAAAGTACACTGGTAGCTGATATCATGCCAGTGGGATGAGCTTCTGTGGGGAGCATCACTAGGGAAAGGGCAGATGTGTGAAGTGGGGAATGGATGAGAAGACAGGGATCAAGAGGGCTTGGAGCTGGGACTGTGGGAAGGAAGGATGGATGTTGCTTGGAGCTGTCGTCACCCAGCGATGGCCAGTCAGAGCAGCAGGTATTGCCCATGTCCTCCCTCTGTTCATTTCCCAAAACCAGCTTAAGCCCAAAGAAGCAGTCTTGGTCAGAGTGAATGTTCTCCTGGTTTGTCTGCAATTTCAAAGTGTTTTCTAATATTTAGCCTTATTTTCAGTTTATGAGTTAAATAGTTCTTCAGGAAAGTTGGACACCCAGCTGGCAGGATGATTCTGAAAGTGGGGTTAGGTGTTGGGGCATTCAGACCTGCAATAAGCCTGGAACGGGTACTGGGATGTCCAACTTAGTGTCCACATACAAGGTTGTTAGCAGAAATTAAATGAATACTGTCAAATTCCAAAAAAAAGACTTTGTGGTCAACACTGGTACGTCATTTCCATCTAAGCAGATTAAGGTTAAGGTAATTTGGATGGATTTGCAGGGTGAGGAGAGAACAAGTTTCAGTGTGTGTGAGAGAGAAGAGGGCAGATTTGGACACAGTAAGCAGAAAGAGCATGCTGGTAGCTGACTAATTTGGCTTTTCTTTCAGTTATCTCACATATTAGTTTCACTTAATGTCTTGAGTTGTAAGTTATCACTGGAGAGCATCAGAAATGGAGGCTCTGAAGGGAGGGGTTGTGGGGCAGCAGACAATTGCTGAAGTGAGAAAGGCACTGCAAGGGCTTGATGTGCATCTATTTGGATTGTTAATTATGAATATGTATCTTGCAGGAACCTCTCTTTGCTGCTAGAGTGATATACGATCTGTTATTCTTCTTCATGGTCATCATTATTGTCCTTAACCTGATTTTTGGTGTGATCATTGACACGTTTGCTGATTTAAGGAGTGAAAAGCAGAAGAAAGAAGAAATTTTAAAAACTACTTGCTTTATTTGTGGTAAGTGTAGAAACACACTTAAGAAGAAGGGCTCAGTCAGAGGGAGCTGCAGACTCGCAGAGAACAGGAGTCTTGAGTTACTGGCTGTTCCTACCTTGCATTCCTCAGCTAGTTGATATTCTTGGGTACCACGTGCCCAGGAGCTTGGCAGGAAGAAGTGATTGGGGAATGTATGCCCAGTATGCAGGCTTTCCTCAAATCTTCAGTTCCTGTTTCTCCTGTGCTTCAACTAATAATTTCCTACTGGAATGGGGGAGTTTTTGGTAGTCATTTATTTCCAAGCAAGCTGATTGCATACAAGGTAGCTACCTTTTTATAACCCAAAGTTTTCTGTTCTGTGTAATAAGTGTGAGCAGAGCTTGTAATGTCTTCTTTCCTCTCTTCACTGCATTGTGGGCATTTATTAGAAAGCTCATCCCTGTTACTCAGTGTTGATTTAAGGATGATTGTGGCTGTTCAGTTGTGAGGCAGACTGTAGGAACAAGTTTTGGTCTTGGAACTTACTTTCTTTGTACCAGTTTGCAAATACTTCTGTGTCACTCTTGTAGGTTTGGAAAGAGATAAGTTTGATAACAAGACAGTCACGTTTGAAGAGCACATTAAAGAAGAGCACAACATGTGGCATTATTTGTGCTTTATTGTCTTGGTGAAAGTAAAAGACTCAACAGAATATACAGGACCAGAAAGTTACGTGGCAGAAATGATCAAGGTGAGTTTGGAGTTTTGCTGTTTTTTTTTTTTCCAAGATTGGACCAGTCTCCTGGCATATTTGGTAAATATAGTACTCTATATTTTATTTATTTTGTAAACAAAGACTTGGACTAGGGCTTTTTTTGACAATAATAGGCTTAACCCAATGCCCTTCCTTTTAGAAGCACCTTCTAAAGGTAATATACTTAGGATTTACTTGGCAAGGTAACTCGGTGGAAGCCTCAGTGTTGATGGGTGCAGGCAGGGGCACTGCTGGGGGCCCTAACAAACAACAGTAACAAATACAAATATCTTAAGCTGACTTGTAGGATTTGCTGTCATACAATTTTATCTTATTATCATAAAAAACTGAAATTAATAGCTGTTCAATTGTGCGGCCTTCTAATGAGAGAATTAAAAGCCTCACCTCTGCCAAGCTGCAGGTTCAGAGCTCCTGGAAGGAGATCTGAAACCCCAATTATTAATTGTGTGTCTTCTGTCTGCTTAGCAAAAGCTGTTTCTCTTTCTAACACTTCAATTAGTTGTTTCTTTATTTGCCTTCAGAGGAACAGATAGCAGAGATACTTGTCTTATTTGTCTGCAGCTTTTTTGCTGCTGAAGTACAACCTACCTTGAAATGGGCAATTTGTCACGGCCAGGTCAGCATGTAAATCCCACCAAGATCTCTTAGAGGTTAAACTTGTTACTTTGGGGTCACTACAGTGTATGTCCTAGTTCTGGATTTCTGCCTCTGTAATGAGGGCTTAAAGAAATCTTGTGAGCAGTCACCTGACAGAGGATTAGTGTGGTGTGATAACTAAGTACATCACTGCTGCTTTCTAGTCAGACTGATTATGTTGCTCCCTGTATTTATTCCCAGCATCACACTGAGGGGAAGCATTCTACTCTTCAAAATATTTCTGCTTGTAAAAGATGATTCTGGGTTGTGTTAAAAGTAGCAGGGCTTTTCTTTAAAAAAAAAAATCTTCAATTAAGGAACGATTTATTAGCAAATTATTTCAGATGAACAGCTCAAATTAGATAAGGAGCAAAAGACTAGTCGTGGAATATGCCTGCAATAGAAGTCCTCTGGTTTTTGCATTTATCAGAGCTCCCATTCATACAAGTGTCAGCAATGACTAATTACTATGTGTTGAATGGGAAAGCACATAAATTATGCATAGAGCAAGTGTCTCAGGCGGCTGCAGTTTTATAGAGCTCTAGGTAGAGGTTTGGAGTGGATCTTGTAGTTGGTGGCATTTTGCCTCTCACGAGCCAGGTTTAAGCACAGAACTGGGAGCAGGGTCTCCCTGCAGGGCTGTTGAAAGCCTGGTGTGGCTGCACGGGCTGGGGAACAGGGGGTGAATTCCCTGTGCACAGCAGCAGCCTGGCAGGAGCCAGCCCAGGCGTGAGCAGGGCAGCTGGGGCTGCGCCCGCCCCGACACCGCTTCCCAGCAGCAATTTGCAGTCAATGGATTCCCTGGAACTGCCCTGGCAAAGCCTGCTCTGAAATGAGAAGTGATTTCTTTCCATCGTCCTTGAGCATGAGAACCATTCTTTCCTGCCCTAGGACTACCCAGTGTGAGACATGATGAATGGTTCTCTACCAGACATGTTTTAAATACCTGTAAGAGTCAGAAATCCCATTTATCTGCCTAAGATGTATCTAGAAGTAACTTAAGGCATGGTTCAGCTTTTACTCAGGCTTCATCCCATGAATCTATAAGGACAGGCAAAACCCTTCAGTGTGCCAGTGGTTCCAGAGGTGGAGTTTCACCCGTTGGAGGTGATGGTTTATTTTCTACTGCCACAGGGGGCAAATGGGAACCTGCGGTTGCTTAATGTCTGCAGCTAGCAGAGTCCCCTGGAAATCCTCCTGCTGTCATGGTTAGATGTGAAAGGGATTTTCTCCCCACGTTTTCAGACTGAAGGTGGCACTGTAACATCTTTGATAATGGCAGAGATGGGGCATGGCTCTTCCATGGGCTGTTTGGTGGTACCATTGTTCAGCTGCAGTTTATACCCATTTTTAGGAGCTGAGGGTAGGAAGCATCATGTGCTTCAGCTCTTACTGTGATGACAGAGTACACCTCAAATACACTTCACCTTTGCCCTGACTTCCAGCAGAGTATCTTTTTTAGATTTCTGCCTTTTGGCAACAGTGGGGAAAAAAAAAACCAATTTTTTTAATTGCCTCTGCTGTTTAGTATTTGTGGGTTGTTCCAGCACCAGAGAACATCAAAAAAAAAAACACAGACCCTAAACACAAACCCACAAACAAATTTAGGACACTAAAATTATATTTACCATCAGCTTGTGAGTTGCATCCAGTGCTGTTTGTAGAGTGCTTTAAAGATATTTTAAGCACTGTGGTATCAAAAGAATCCTGGACAATTTCACTTACGCCAGTTAGTGAATATTCAGAAGCTTTAAGAGTGATCTTGAATTCTGATGTTTTCTTTTCTAAAAATAATGTGTGTGAAAGGCAATTTTGAGGCTATCCACTCTGCTGGGTATGGCAGAGCTGAATCTTCCTCATAGAATTCATCTTGTAGCCTGCAGGAATCTGACCCGGCATAAAAAGAAATTGTAGCCTTGAAAAATCAATGATTAACTGCAGTTCTTTAGTGAGTTTTGTATTTCTTCCTAGACAGATGCTCATCAAGTTAAAATCCAGTGTGCAGAAAGAAGTCACCAGCTAAACTTGGAAACCAAGTTTAAGGTTTATAGAAGTATTTTGAACACTAGTAATGATAAAAATAATAATTAAAAAAAACAGTGATCTGACAAACCAGAATCTAACATCCTGTACTGGCAGTCCTGATTTCTAACTAACTTCCACAACGTTTTCCTGACAGAAATAGGGGTCTGTTGGTGCCTGTGGTCTCAGGCTGTTTGTGTTGGGTGGAGCCTGGTGTGCTGGGTGTGTGGGAAGCCAGGCTGCAGTGGTCCTGTAGCTACACGTCCAGGCTTCTGATAGGAGCCTGGAATTCATCAACAGCTCTTCCCCCTATAAATAGGGATAATATTGACTTTCAGCTGTAGGGTGAGCATGTGCCTGCTGTGATAGATGATGTAAAACTTGGGAGAACTTGAGAATCTTTGCTGGGAATCTCTGGAGGACTGCACGGGGGGAGGAAATGGGGCTGCTGGTTCTGTTTGATGGAGAAGCTGAGCTTGTGTACACGCCCCAGGAGCTGCTGTGGTGACTCATCCACTGTCCTGAAGTCCTCACCAGCGCAGGGTGATAACCTCATGGATTTCAGGGGATGGCAAACAGAAGCTTGGCATGAAGCAGCTCCCCTTTGAAATGCATTCTTGAGCCACCCCTTAATATCTGTTTAATGGCACAGACTGTAGGATAGGATTTGAGAAAACATCTAGTGGTAATGGAGATGGTCTTTAATTCTTGGTGTTTATAAAGCCCTTCTGATGACCTGACTTCTGGCTGACTAAATTGCTGCAGATGTGCACTTAAGATAGGGAGGCTTCAGGATGGATCAATGGCTTTGGAAAGTGTTTATCTGGGAAGTATGCTAATGGTGCTGCCGAGCTGGTAGTCCAGTGCCTCCTGTTGTTTCCCAGGAACAAAGGCACACGGTTCAGCTGCTGTGTGGCTTTGTAGTCACCAGGGAAGATCAGGTGATGTCTGAATAATACCGAGTGTGTAGGAGGTGGGGGGATCCACTTATGGTGTTGGCCAGACATTGACATCCACGCCCAAATGACTAATGTGAACTCAGTGCAACTCCCTGCAGATTAGTTCATTCAAATGTCTTATCTCCCCATCCTGCCCTGAGAATTTCTTCTTGAGCTTTCTGCCTTCGGCCGCGGTTGCTGCGGCAGCCTCCCTAGCAGCAGCCCCACAGCACAGCTGGCACTGGAGTCTTGGCAGGGCTCTCCTGCAAACAGCTGCTTGCAGGCATTTAGAATATGCAGAGGTCCTCCTGTGCAGCTCGCTGCATGGCAAACCACACGCACACTGGGGGCTGGGGTGAGTTGCTGCCCGTGCAGCTGCGGCGTGCCGGCCCTGGCACCGGCAAATATTTGCATACCCCGGCGTGGGGATTTGCATCTGCACCCTCCCAGCAAGGTTTGATCAGTGTGGGGAAGAGCTGCGTGGCTGCAATTTTATGCATACTAAACACTAAAGAATCATAGAGATCTTAAAGGTCTTTTCCAACCTAAATTACTCTAACTGTTCACCCAGCACTGCCGGGTCACCCCTGAACCATGTCACTAAACGTCACATCTACACGTCTTTTAAATACCTCCAGAGGTACAAATATCTTGTTTGGAAAAATTTTGAGCATAAAGCTTCCTAACTAGCTCTTGCACTTTCCACTGATTTCTCATCTATTGTTGCACCAAGCAGGATAAATGTCATTAACCTGTTCTGCAGAAGCAAGGTAGAGAGGTGTGAGGCATTGCCCAAGCTCACGTGTCCATCTGGGGAGTGCTGAGTCCTGAACCTGAGGCGACTGGTTTGTGAAAAGATGAACTATTTATAAATAGGAGTGATGGTGCAGATATCCATAGAGGAATTTGGGATGGAAATGAAGGCTAAAAGATTGCCTTGTGTGCCCTAAGTAACCTCTTTGTACAAAACCAGGAGATTTAAATCTACTGTTGGGCTTTTTTCTTTTTGCCTTGAGCTGTGTGCTGTGCCATCGTTGCAGAGTATGAGTACTGCTCTGAGTGTCCAGTGCAACCTGTAACTAATGCCCAGACGTAGCCTCCTAGGAGAAAAAGGCAAAGTTTCATTAGTTCCAGGCCCTTAAAATCACATCCTTCCAGAAGTGCAAGTTGGACTTGAAACCTCTCCTATGGAGTTGAAGAGCCAGGCACGGTGGCTGCTGTGCTCTGAAGCTCAGCAGAAGTGTGTGATTCACAGCCTGCACGAGGCTCCCGTGATGGTGGCTTTGGAAGGTCACTGTGTCTCCAGGCCCTGCACTGAATGTCATTTGCTTGGTGGTGGCCAGGACTGCACTTGAACTGCAGCACCTGTAGGAATAACAAGCAACAGGACACGATGCTTCAAACCCAAAGCTTTTCAAAAGGAGTTTGTTTCCAGCACTGATAAAACGTGTATACAGCCGAAGTTACTGTCTGAGGAAGTGTTAGAAACTTGGTTATGTTTGTGTTTAATTTGTACTTGGAAAGCCTGTACTGTGGGGCAAAACTGAACAGAAAAGATTGGTCATATCAGTACTTACTAAACAATTGCAGACACCACGGAGAGCAGCCCATACAAATAACTCGTCTGCAGTTTCTGGGCTATAGATGAGGGAACTGGGGTTTCAGGGCTCCTGCTCACGATGATGCTGGGTGCAAGCTTGGAGAGGAGGGTTGAGGAGGTCAGGGTCTGAACTGGGGCTGGTAGTGCTTAATTTGGTGCTATCTTCCCAACAAGCTGCATCTTGAGATGCCTTACCAGAGTTAGCCAATATAATTACAAGGTTAAACAATAAGTAATAGCAGAGGCACGGAGGAGCCAAGAGGTGTGTTTGGCAGAAGGCCCTTGGCTGCTGGAAACACTGTGTCATAGGCATGGGTCCCGAGCTTTGCATTTAGATAGCAAAGCAGCTTGTCCCACCCTTGAAATGGGCGTTAAGGTGCAAACCAGAAGCTTCATGGGGAGAAATGGTCGGTCAGCCTCATCTTCCCCACGCAGCATTAGCTCACTCTCCTCTCTGGAGGTGTGCAAGCCAGCGTGCCCTGCAGAAAAAGAACCTCCTGGGGCTGGTGTTAACCTCCCACGGCCAGGCTGGCCATCAGCTGTCACGCTGGCATATCGATATCAAGAACATCAAGCTAGCATCCCTGCTGATGAGTGAAAGGTCTCGCTTTGGCTGGGTTTGTGGGTGAAAACAGAAGCAAAAGCTGCAGCCCAGTTCTGGGTAATGGTTTGTGTCATGTTTTGGGGTGCGGGTGGGTCCCCAAGCCGCTTGCAAGGTGGGCACCGTGTCCTCCGGCCGGGGCAGTGCCTGGGAGGCAGGGGAGGGTTTCCAGCTGGAAACCATGGAGGGTGACACGCCGAGGACAAGAAACCGCTTGGTCTGCAACACCAGCTGGGACAGAAAATCCCCGTGGGGCCGTGTGTGCCCAGGAGGTGGCCCGGGGCCGGGGCGAGGTGGCCGCTCCGTGAGTCACCGCTGCCGCCTCCAGGCCCTGACCCGGTGCCAGGGGCCTGCCGGATGCGTTGTGCAAGAGGAGGTGGGTGACTGCAGCGTGGCCACCAGCAGCCCTTTGCTCAGCTCCTGCACGTTGAATTGTTCAGCCCTGCCCAGCTGATCCACGGTGCAACGCGTCCTGCTCAAAACATCGACCCGAAACAGCCAGAGCAGGGAGCTGCAGGGGGGTGGCACTGTCCTCTCTGCGAGAGCAAGGAGATGCCCTGCAGGGGTTGCCACGGGGCCGTCCACCTCGGCCACGTCCAGCGGGGTGCTGCTGGGTGTGGGGTAACCTCACTGCTGGCAGACAGGGCGCTGGGCTCGGGTGAGTCACCCGCAGCAGAGCTGTCACGGGGAGCTGCAGGCAGCAGCGTTTCACGGGGGGTCACGGGCATCTCTGACCTCTGGAAACGGTGCCTGTCTTCCAGGGTCCCTGCTTTGCGCCACTCTAAAAGCCACGTAGGTGTTTAATCTGTGGCAACAGTGAAAAAGGAGATTGGTTGGTTTTTTTTTTTCTTTAACCATTAACCTTATAGCATCAGCCTCGTGCTTAAAGACATGGTGCATGTGAGGCTTGAAAAATACTCCTGGTGTTGAGGGGGGCCACCACTGAGTGCTGTTTCTCCTG
>NW_008623978.1:45292-58654 GCF_000691845.1 Merops nubicus
TGATGGTGAGTCCATTGCAGGGGAGAAAGAGCCTGACATGGGGCTCGTTCCAGGAAGCACAAGAAAGAACCAAGAGGAGTCTCATCTCACCAGAAGCAGACTTTTCCAAGCACCTCACCAAGCTGGTCCTTAGCTGTACGGGTATGATTTCTAACAACACATGCCAGAAGCTGAAATTTGCTGCCGTGCCTTGCTAAAAGACGGCTGCTGGGCAGGCTGTGGGATTTGTTCTGAGGAGCACTGAGCGAGCCCTTCAGCACCCCATAAATATTACACAGAGGGGTGGTGGAGTAAGTAGAGACAGGTCCCTGCCACGAGCAGCCACCTCCCACCCGGGGAGCGGAGCTAATGCATCTCCTGGCACCGCTCGCCCTGAGGTTGCCTCAGAAACCTTTCTTAGAATAAACTCTTCGGCAGAAGCAGGGAGGAGCTTCTCAGAATGAATTGCATCTGCATCACGCCGCGCCGCTTCCCCTTTTTCAAATTTCCAATCGTGGACGGTCAGCGTCGCCCCCATGTCTGAGATTTAATGATATTTGCTTTACAGAGAGGGACTTTTCCAACTTTACCTAGAAAAGAGCTCACCCGAAACCCAGCCCCTGTGGTTAGCCAGCTTCCGGCGGCGGCTTCGCTCAGCTCGGCTCTTCAAGCAGAGGAAGCTGCGCCTGTGACGGGAAGAGGGAGCTGACTGCACACCAGGATCCCAGGCCCTGCAGGAGCACCACAGCCCGTGCCTAACTCCCTGGGCGTGCGAGGTGCCAGCAGCCCTGACGAGGCACAGGCAGGGGGAAAAGGGACCAAGGAAGACCCTTTCCCTTCAGGCTCCCCTCCGAAAGCTCTGCCGAACCCCCCGCGAAAGATGTAAGGCTGTAGCTTTAAAGACACCCCGGCGTTCAGTTAAAGTTCAGCAGAAACTAGATCATGGAGATATAAATCTTTTATTCAGCCCTGAAGAGCAGGGCTCTGCGGGGCCAGGAGCCAGGCTGGCTCCTCAGCCCCTGACCTTCCTGTGTCCCAGCTTGTTTCGGTTCTCAGCAGCTCCACTGGAGGCATCCCTCGTTAGGTATTCAACAGCCAACACCCCACGCCCACCCCCCTCAGCACGGCCAGGGACGGGCGTTCCGGGCAGAAGCTTGCCTGGCAGCACCTCTGGGGCTTCTCTCTGCAGTGCTAGGGAGGCCCTAGGAACGTGCTGGAGGTTTTCCATGCTAAGCCAGAACAAAGGGGTTGAGAGACAGTGTTGGCACAGAGGAGAAGTGTCCGTGTGTGCCAGCAGCATCCCTGCTCCGGAGGGTCCCAGCAGCCACCGTGGCCCAGTGAGCACTGGTGCCCATCTCACCCACACCAGTGCAGTTTTACCTGTCCATCTGTGCCCAGGCTGCTGGGGTGGACATCCCCTTATCGCCTGCTGGGTGGGAGCTGGACAATGCCAGCTGAACTTTGGGGTTGAGCTCTGCCAGTGAATGATGTGAAACCTGAACAGGAGTGCAGCTGAGGTCCAGCCCCGTGCCGTGGGTTGGCCAGGTGAGGTGTACAGGTCCTTCCCAAAGCCTGTCTCTGCACAGAGAGTTTCCAGGTGCCCCTTTCTACTCGTTCAGAGATGGATCAAGACTTGGCAGGAGTATTGCCAGTCCCAGGCCAAGTCCTGTCCTTGCAGCTGAGGTGACTGCCCGGGGAGCCATGAGGCTTGTCTCCTTTCCGTTAGCCTTCTCCTTGCTCAGCTTGTGGAGTTCACGTGGAGCTTCTGTAGTCAGTGCCATGAGAACTAGAGAGGCACTTTGTTGTTTTTTCAATTGAGAGCCAACATTTCCCATACTCAGGGCTTCGAGAGCTGGGGCTTTCAGAAACCCAGTGAGTCTGAAACTTCTGGTGAGCCCACAGAAGCTCCCAGGCCTGTGGTGCTCGCTGGTGTGATTTTTAAAATGACAGAATCATTTCTCCATCTGAGGCTGCCCGTCACTGTCCCTGCTGTAACAACCAGGTTGCAGCCTCTGCAGCAGCTACAGTGTTTGCTAAGTAATGTTAGAAGAGGTTTGGGGTATTTGTTAATAAAACACTGCAGGGAGGGAAAGGCTGATGCTTCCAGGTCCTGCTCCTCTTGTCCCCTCCAAGAATGAGGATGGGGAGTGCTCTGAGGATGGGCTTGGAGAGCTCCCCTCTTTGGGAGCAAGTAAAATAACAATATTTCTACAGTAAAGAAGTAGGAGGTGGGCAAGAGCTTCAAGGCTCTGCTCTTGTATCTGCCCAGAAACCTCAGGACATGGACCTTGAGGGTCCAGGAGAGCCTGCAAGTGTGAATTCCATTTTAGTCTGATTCGCCTTGTCCTTGAAAACCTCTCAGCTGGAGGAGAGCAGGGAGGGAACAGCAGTTGGTTTAGTTTGTTTTCCCTGGGTGGGGAGGGGAAATACTTTGCTGGGGAGGTGCTGGACCTGAGCACAAGTGAGGAGCTTGCCCTCTCCTCCCTGATGAGGATTTTGCTGCAGCTGGGAGGACACAGTGAAACGTTGCCTGTTACTACTATTAAATCTTAATTGTGACACTGTCGCTTCCTAAAGTCCAAAATATTTTGGCACTCGTCTTGGTAGAGGCTTTTTTCCTGTGCATGTATTTTTTTTTCCTTTATTAGCAGAAACCATCTGCCCTGTAAACAGAGATGGGGAGGAGAAAGCCTTGCTGGCAGTGCTGCCTGGCGTGGGAACCCCGCGGCGTGCGCACGGGCCAGGGCCCCTTGCTGCCTTCTCATCCCGGCTCTAGGAAACTCCAAGCAGATCAGAAGCAACTAATTTAAGATGATGAGTCTTGGCACCACGTCTGAATTGCAGAGAGGACGTGACTCTAACTCTCTGTAGTGGTGCAGAGCCCTGATTTAAGCAGGAGGGATGCTCCTGGGGCTGGGGGAGCGGGGAAGTGGGGAGGGGGTTTAAGTTGGAGGTTTAGGAAGGGCATGGCAGGAAGCCAGAGAGAGTTTGCAGGGCTCTGACAGCCACAGGCATGAGAGAGAGCCCAGCAAAGAGCCCGGCCTGCAGAGCTGAGGGCTGGAACCCCTCTGCTGGGAGGCCAGGCTGAGAGAGCTGGGGTGGTTCAGCCTGGAGAGGAGAAGGCTCTGAGGAGACCTTCTGGTGGCCTCCAGTACTTGTGGCCTATAAGAAAGATGGAGAGAGACTTTTACAAGGGCTCGTAGTGGTAGGACAAGGAGTTCTGGCTTCAAACAGGAAGAGGGGAGGTTTGGATTAGAAATTCTGAAGTTCTTCATTCTGAGGGTGGTGAGACACTGGAACAGGTTGCCCAGGGAAGCTGTGGATGCTCCATCACAGCATGTCTCCCGGGCCAGGTTGGGGGGGGCCTTGGGGTGGGAGGTGTCCCTGCCCATGGCAGGGGGATTGGAGCGAGATGATCTTGAAGGTCCTTTCCAACCTAAACCATCTGATGATTCTATGATAGCAGGGCAGATTCTGGTTGCCATTAACCAGTGATGTTGATGGATCTTCAGTTTGAGATTCTGTTAATCCAGTAGCCTGTTACCATTTCCCCTGGCTTGCTCAAAGTGCTGTCAGCTGTTGCAGTGTCACCTCTGGGAGAGCACCCATCCTTACCTCCTCCAGCATTACTTCAACTTCCATTTCGGAGAGTTTCTCCAGCGTGGGAGGAGAACCAGACTTGATAGGAAGCGAGTTTGGTGTTGAAATGTAAGGTGTCAAGCTGTGGTATGCACCCCTCCTCCTCTTTTGTGGCTTTCTATTCCGTTCCTGCTTTTATTTTTAACGTCACTGGCACGCCCGTGAGTGTATGTGTGAGCCTCTGGGAGCACCTGTCCACTCGAGTTCCTCACTTGAATATTAGAGAATTGAGTGCCTGAAGGGAAACTTGATTATAAGCAATTGATTGTAACTTAATCTGACCCCTTCTTAGCCTGAACCAGCCAGTCAGAATATGATTTTTTTTGTTGTTTTCAACTATGAAAGCATTTTCAGGTAGAACGTGGTTTCTGTCATTAGAAAGCACAGCCAGACTTTGCTGGACCAGAAAAGCAAACCAGCTTTATCAGCAGAAAGTCTTCAGCAAATGCAAGTTAAAAGACTATAAGATGGCAGCAGGTTTCTAGCACTGGAAAATGTCCAGACATGAAATCTGGGCTGGTGTCAGTGTTCAGGTATTAGGCTGAAGTTTCTCTGGGGAAGAAATGGCTGGGGAGAGGAGAGCGAGTCGCTGGAATGGGAAAACCAACCAAAAGCAGCCTCAATCTTCAGTAGTTATGTCTGAAGTGCCTCGTTGCCTCTAGCAGGCAATCTTGCAGACTTCCCAGTAAGATGCAAATGAAAATAGCTACAGAGCTGGTGTATCTGGGGGACGTTCCTGCCTGGCAGTGAAGATCAGACTGACTCGGGCGCGGGGTTTCGTTTGGCAGACGCTAATTGTGAACTCGTGTCTGATCCTCAGGAGAGAAACCTGGACTGGTTCCCCCGCATGCGTGCCATGTCCCTCGTCAGCAGCGACTCGGAGGGGGAGCAGAACGAGCTGAGGAACTTGCAGGAGAAGTTGGAGTCCACCATGAAGCTTGTGACCAACCTCTCTGGCCAGCTCTCGGAGCTTAAAGATCAGGTAAGGGAGAGTGCTGCAAGCTCCTGTACAAAGGGGTGTTTCACTCCAGCTCCCTGCGTTCTCCAAACCCTGTGAAGAGCCTTCCTAAAGTAGCTTGTGATTAGGAAAGAAGTGAACAAAGAAAACGTCATCATGAAGCCCAGGGCCCCAGCTGACCTACCTGCCAGTGTCATCCAAAGCAGCCACCTCCAGAAAGGGAAAACTTAGCTTAAAATCAAAGCTGAAGTGAAGTGAAACTGGTCCTCACTGGTGCAGGGAGCCTCTGTGTGGTGGTGGTGGTGTTGCTACAGGGTCTAACCCCAACACCTTAGCACCGTCCTGTAAGTCAGAGGGTGTGATAGCTACAGAAGAGCTGTGTCGCTGCGTGGACCTCAAAACCCACAGAGAAACTGGAGGAATACTTGGGTGGTTAGCAGTGGTCTCCTCCGTGCTCCCTGGTGTGGATGCAGCCTGGCTGCTGTCACACCAGAGGCTGCAGCAGGGACAGAGGTGACCACAGAGGTCTGGGTGCTGTGGTGTGTTGCTGCTGCCTCACATGAGAATGCTGCACCAACCTCTGGGGTTTCTTCAGTGCAGCAGCTCTTCTGCAGGAAGGATTTGAGGGTTTGTGTTCCTTTCAGCTTGGCTGGGGCTTGAGGGGATGGTGGAGGTTGTTCCCAGCCCAGACCACGGAGGCAGCAGGGCCTTACTGAGTGTTGTCTGTATGGATTAGAGCCTAACTGGAAGGAAAAGGGGAAATGCTGTGGCCAGCCTTGGTGGGAGCTGTTTGTGGCAGCAAAGTGACTGCTTCCCTGTAGGGATTGATGACCTGAGCCAGATGATTCAATTAAGTTTGCGTGGTACCAGCACTGGATAAAATTAATTGCTGGCTTGCACGTGATGGACTCGCACGGGGCAGACGCGGCCCCAGGCTCGCGTCGTTGTCTCAGATGGGATCTGTCTGGTGTGTGGCTGGCACAGCTCTCTCCAGAACTCATGGGATTCCTGCTTCCCATCTCTGCTCTGGGCTGGCCACTTTTCCCTGTCAGCCAGTTACCCCCATGGAGGCTGAGTCTCTGGAAGCCAGGGAGGACTGAGATCCTGCTCCCTGCCTTCCGATCACGCTCAGCCCTTTGGATGGAGCTGGGGCCTCCTACCCGACACCCCACAGAGCACCAGGAAGGGATTAACCTGTCGGACTGGGAGCAGAAAACATTGCTGCTCTCAGCTGTAATTAGTTCTCAGACACTGTGCCATGGACCCCCTTGCTCTACTTGATTTTGAGGGTGGAGGATAAGAGGCAGTTGCTCTTTTGTCTGTGCTTCAATACTTGCCGGGTAGGGGTTTTGCTGTTTTGCCTGGAAACAATTATCTTGCAACATGTGTCTTGTGTCTTCTTGTTGAAGGGTCTGACTCAAAAGTGGTCTGCAGTCACCAGGAGTCTTTCCATCGGCTGCAGCCAGCCCTGGATCAGAACATTTATTTCTGAAGCTTGCAGCTCTTGGCTGACCAAGCACTAAAACCCCTTTTCACTCTTTGTGAAAGTAAGAGTGAAGGATTTAGCTTTTAGAGAGCTATTTGACTGTAAAAGCAAAAGAGGAAACCAGCTTCATTAATGCTGTGATAGCTTTTAGGAATTCCTCTAAGTACCATTATTGAGAGCGCTGCTTCAATTGCAGGATGCTCCAATTACGTGACATAAACCAGCAGATCCCTCCTCCCGGTCAGAAACTGTCTCCAGGAAAAGGAACTAACTCAGGGAACTTTTATTTGTATTTATCTTCTTGTCATTAACTAAAGGGAAAACCTCTCATTCGTTTGCTTTTCAAGCTCATTAGCTTTCTGGAGACTAATTGTTAGAAGCTGAAATCCAGCATGGGTGGACATGCTTTCCCAAGAGCCACGACACTCTTCATGCAGTGTGGAAGGACGGCAGGGGCGTTGCCTGCAGCTGGATCAGCCCCTGGCTGTGAGGCACCTCGGGCTCGGGACGCTCCCGTGGCGCCAGGCAGGACCCTGACCCCTGTCACCCCACGTGGGGTTGGCTGGATTTGGGCGGGCTGGCAAGCAGCACCGTGGCCACGTGTGTGTGCCCAGGCTGTGCCCTGCTCACGCGCTTCACACGTGCCCTGCCCCTGTCCCTGCTCCTGCCCCTGGTGGTGACGCCAACTCACCCACGACCTTTGGAAGGAGGGACGCGTGGCCGGCAGTGCCGAAGGACCGCGGGCCAGCCCGGCGTGACTCGGGTCAGCCTCAGCCCCTGGGCTTCTCTGTCTGATCTCCCCTGTTCTCTGCAGCTTTCACTGCCTGTCAGGCCCTGGCTGCTGTAAACCTTTTCCAAAAGTTCCCCCCTCCAGGTAGGTGGGATGGAGATGAGATCGCTCCGTGGCCGCCCTGTGCCCTCCAGACAAGCGTTAGCATCCTGCAGGGTTAGTGACCTCCTGCACCATCCCTGCAGCTGCATTCCTCTGCTTTACACTCCCTTGTTTTATTCTTCCCTTTTTTTAAAAGGTGCATCTCCCACGTCCACCTGCGTTGGGCTGCACCATCCCTTCTGCACAGCACGACAAACATTTATTACAGCCCCTTTTCATTGTTCTTTTCCTTTCCACTTTTATTTCATGTGTCCTCTGAGCCAGTTTATTGGCTGTGTGAAGTGGTGGCTCTTGGTTTGCTCAGTGGAAGCTTTAGGATGAAGTCCTCATCGCCTCTCTGCGTTGCCAACTTCTGGGTTAGTGCAGAAACAGTTTTTCAGAAGTCCCAGTGGTTTCAGCAGAGCAGCAGCTCCTGTGTGTCTGAGGCCAGAGAGCGATGGGCACACAGACAGACAGGCCCCTCTCCTCCTGCTCCCGTTGGCCCGTGCAGCGTCACAAGCTCTGTGAAGGGACTCCAGGGGGTGGGACCTGCCCTGGTGAGGCTGCGGTCATCTTCCTGGAAAGGTGCAGGAACAGTTCTGCTGCCCTCGGGTCAGGCGACGAGCAGGCACTGGGCTGCACTGGGCTTTAATTATGGTTTCAGGAGGAATTGCTGCATCTCAGCCCTTTCCCCCGCGGCTCCCTGAGTGTAATTACACCCAGCTCGCCGGGGCGAGAGCAGCGGTGTCTGCTGTGGCCCCTGGGACGTGGAGGAGCCTTTTGGAGGTGGCCCAGAACGGCCTGTTTGGGCCAGTTCCTTTTCCCACAATGAACTCCAGACCTGAGGTCAGGCCCCAGCAGGCCGGGTGACCCCACGCCAGAGACGGGAACGCTGCTCAGCGTTGCCAAAACTGGAGATTTCAGACAAATGCCTCCAAGGGTAGGGTACAAATGAACAAAACGTGTGAACCTGCCACTTCCCTTCTCCTGGAGTTACTTCCACAACCAATTACATTGGATGATTTCTGTGATTAAATATCTGAAAATTGGAAAAAATTAAATGGTTGTGGATGGAGAAGTGCAAGGTCCTGCAGCTGGGCAATCCCCAGTGCCAGCCCAGGCTGGGGGTGCAGGGCTGGGGAGAAGGCCCTGGGGGTGAGGAGCTGGCCAGGAGCCCCCGGCAGCCTGGGCTGCCCCCCCAGCAGGGTGGGCACAGGGCAGGGAGGGGATCCTGCCCCTCTGCCAGCTCTGGGAGACCCCCCTGCAGTGCTGGGGCAGCTCTGGAGTCCTCAGCACAGCAGAGCCAGGGAGCTGCTGGAGCAGGGCCAGAGGAGCCCCAGCAATGCCCCGAGGGGGGAACCCCTCTGCTGGGAGCCCAGCAGGAGAGAGTTGGGCTGGGGCAGCTGAGAGGAGAAGGCTCCAGCTGGGGAGACCTGCTGGGGGCTGCCAGGACTACAGGGGACTATAAGAGACCTGGGGACAGATGTCTTACAAGAGGTCGGGTAGGACAACGGGTGGTGGTTTCACCATGGGGAGCACCCACCATGATCCAGCTGTTTGCTGCTCATGCCACAGCTGGTCCTTACGGGCCTGGTGGCTGGTGGAAGGTGCCAGAAACCTCCTGACGTTGGAGAAGAGAGGGGTGAGCTGCAGCGTGGCAGCTTCTCAGCAGCAGCAGTGAAAAACGACGGTGGGGTTTTGGTGGTTTCCATCCTGGGGGCAGCGTTATTTGTGGCCAGTAGGTTTCAGAGTGAACGCTAAGCACCGAGGGCAGCACCAGCTCCTTCAGGCTGCCACACAGGGAGCGCCTGGGCTTCATGAGCAAAATTCTTGAATTTTCCAGATGACGGAGCAGAGGAAGCAGAAGCAGCGCATCGGCCTCCTCGGCCACCCTCCGCCCGTCAGCGTCAACCCCCAGCAACCGGCCTAAGTCAGGAGGGTCCCTGGCCCCTCGTGCTCACCCAGAGTTCAGACCCGACCACTGAGGCTGCTTCTGTGTACGTTTGGTCCATCCTGTACATATCCTGTTTTTATACTGTATGTATATGACTGCTACTAGATCAAGTTTTGGGCATAGGTATTGTAACGAGACCTGTCGGCACGGGACAGAGGTTCGACTTTGTGCCAAAACTATCAAAATTGCCTTTTTCTTGGAAGGACTAAAGAGAGCACCTGAATTGCACTTGAAAAGAAATCTTTGACTATGTGACATGTATTTTGTATTTAAAAAAAAAAAAAAAAGAAAATAGAATAGCTAGTATTTATGTTTTTATACAATTGTGCAATATGAATTATGCAATCACAATATATTTGTAACTCCTGAATGTCCCCAAAGGGAGTGCACATCTTTGGTGTGTTAAGTACAATGTAATAAATGGTATAAAATTACAGGTGTAAATGAGGCTGCTGCAAAATTGTGTAACTGGTGATTTTTTCATACCCTTGGACATTTTTTTGTACCATGTGTGTAAATATCTTGCGATGCCATATCTGTTGCCTCTTCCTCCCAGAGATAACCCTGGGAATCCGTGAGCTGGTAAATTGGTATCAATTAAAGCAAAACGTGACTCGGGAGCTTCCACACAAGGAAAGCAGGAGGTGTTTTTCAAGTGACTTCTTCAAAGTACCGAGGCTAGAAGAGCTCAGGTACCAGGTTTGTTTTTTTTTTAAACGCTGAGATTTCTTAAAGGGAACTTTTTATGCAAAAGGAAAGTTTAGGATGAGGATGCTCTACTGGTGAGTGGGTGCAGTCTCCTACGGGCATTTCCTGCCACGACACCTAGAACCCATCTCGAGGCTGCCCAGGCTTTGCCTTCTCAGTGGGTAGGATCCTTTCCTTTTATTTTTCCATTGGAGCCCTACGTGCCTGCTGCAGCCGTGGCACCGACGGAGCCGTGACCTGTCCCGCCAGGACAGGCCAAGCACTGACCTGTAATGCTTGTGAGGGAGCCACTGGTTTGAGGTCGGTCTGTCCCACCCCTTCCTCTCCCTCTCCCCCTCCATTTTCAGTCACTTTCTTCAATTTCTGATACTAGAGAGTATGAAAGGAAAACTTGGTTGGTTTGGTTTTTTTTTCTCTCTCCAATCCGTTGCATAGTTTTATACATGGACCTCATTTTACAGAAGCTAACTTCTCTGCAATACTGTCTACAAAAAAAAGAAAAGGCCAAAAAAAAAAGAGCTACAAACAGAGCTATGAAAATTTGTAAATGCATAAATATAAGTATTTAAATAAATGATGCAAAATACTCTACGGTCAGAGGCTGCTGGTGGTTTGTCTCCCCTCCAGGGTGCTGTGTGCTTACATTTGCTGCTGCCTGCCCTGGAAAGCTGTCCCAGGGGCCTGGCAGGTAAGGGCAGTGCTTTTCCCAACCTTTCCCAGAGGCTGGGATGGTAGCACCTCCTCCAGCAGTGAGGTTCTGGTGCCCAGGGACCTCGCCTGCTGTCACTGTTATCAAGAGGATACTTCACCCTCTGACCACTGATGTTTTGGGTTGGTCATCCTGGGACTGGAGCCTGTGAGAGTTAAAAAGCATCGTGTGCATGGGAGCATTGCCCACTGGGTGTGTTTAAGATGTAGCAGGAAATACCTGGTCAATTAATTATCTTTAATTTGGTGAGTGCACAGGACTGTCTGGAAAGGGTCTCCTTGGCAGAGGTCACCACCAAAGTGAGTGTCTCAGGGGGGAGGCAGGGAGGGCAGCCTGGCCAGCCATCTCCAAGGCAGATTTATTGGTGAGGTTGTGACTTTAGTCCCACATCATCTCCTGTGTACCCTGGTGCATCTCCTCTTCCTCCCCCTGCAGCCAGCACGGGCACTGCCATCGGGGCTGTGCAGCACAGGAGCAGCATCTCCCTGAGCAGCAGATGTGTATCTGACCCCCTCCTGCCACCCAGGACAAGCAGACCCACGCAGGTTTCTCAGGCTGCCCGGAGTCTCTGCCAGTGAGGTGAGGGAAGAGGCTGCAGTGCCTCTGGGTGCACAACATGGCTCCATCTTCACCTGAAAACCTGTGAGGAGCAGCTGAGGGAGCTGGGGGTGCTGAGCCTGGAGCAAAGGAGGCTCAGGGGAGACCTTCTGGCTCGGCACAGCTCCTGACAGGAGCCTGGAGCCAGGGGGAGGTCGGGCTCTGCTCCCAAGGAACAAGGGACAGGACAAGAGGAAACAGCCTCAAGTTGTGCCAGGGGAGGTTGAGGTTGGACATGAGGAACAATTTCTTCCCCTTGAGGGCTGCCCAGGGCTGTGCCAGGCTGCCCAGGGCAGTGGTGGAGTCCCCACCCCTGGAGGGGTTTCCAGGCTGTGGAGATGTGGGGTGAGGGACATGGGGCAGTGGTGGACTTGGCAGTGCTGGGTTAATGGTGGGACCTGATGATCTTAAAGGTCTCTTCAAATCATAACAGTCCTATGATTCCTCTCCTTACCGTGGTCCATGGCAGAAGAGGCAAGGAATGGAGAAAACCCTTTATCTGGCTGGCAGCAGTTTTGACCCTGCAGCTGGTGAGGTTAATGCCTGTGTAAGGGCCTTCCCCTTCAGAAGAGAGATCCAGCACTCCATGGTGACTTGTTGATCTCAAGGAAAAGCTGAGTGAGAGATTTAATTACCACATTTCAGATGTTCTTTCCACAAAAGCGATCCCTTGAAATCACAAAAGATTGATAACAATTTGTGGACTCTGAAAGAAAACCTCCAAAACCTGAGATGAGTCTGTAACAAACCTTTAAGCCAGGCCCTGGGATGTGAGGCGTGGCCTCTGGAGAAGCTGTAAGACGAGGTCCATGGCTCTCATTGCCCACCTCTGAGGAGGTATTTATTTACCAGGACATCAGAACTGAACACGGGGAGTCCTTCAGCAGCGCTGAGGTTGGTGTGTGCTGTTAATAGGGTGGAATAGCTACAGATATCAAAAGATGACTTCAAGGAACAAAACTAGCACTTGCAGACCGCAGATGGGGCCGAGGAACGGACTTTCCTCTCGCCACAGGGCTGGCGTGTGGGGGTGGCCAGGAGGAACCAGCTCCTCCCAGTGCCAGAGACCCAGCCATGGCTGGGGAGCACGGGGAGCTGGTTAAGCAGAACCACGCTGGGGGAAATCCAGGGGTGGCAGTGGCCACCAGAGAGGGTGGGTGCTGCTGTGGAAGAAGATTGCTCACTCCTGCCTGTAGTGCGGGGTGTGAAGAGGTGCAGGAAGAGCCTCCTCTGCTCCCACCACTGCCCCTAGGGCCATTCCAGAGGGTCTCTTTGGTACTACCTCCAGAAAAAACAGTGTGGGCGTGCAGGGCTCTGAGCACCTAGTTGGAGGTGTTCCTGCTCAGTGTAGGGGGTCTGGACTGGATGACCCTGAAAGGTCCCTTCCCACCCAAACCAGTCTGATTCTATGCCAGAGGAGGCAAGCAAGAAGGTTTTGGGAAAAGGTGAGTTGTGAGGAACTGGGATTGTATTGCTTGGAAAACAGGGATAGAGGAAGGAAGATGCCCCATGTGCCATCAGAGTGAAGGTGATGTGTGCTGAGGAAGCAAGGAGAAGGAACTGCTCCAACGAGCCCAGGAGGTTTGAATCCTCCACAGCAGGGTGGCTCTAAAAACACCTCCCTGGCGTCCAGCAAAATGAGTGATTTGGTGACACAGACAGACAGCAGTTAGTGTAAGGATTAGATGGAAACTGGGGAGTCTCCACCTGCCTTGCACACACCCGAGACTCCTGTTTGGAAGCAGCTTTCTCTCGGCAGCACGGCTGTATGTTAAAGTTTGGGAAGACAATTATTCTGTCTCTTAAATAAGAACTTTCATTTGGAGGTGAAAATGAAAGTGACCTTCCGAAGAGGAAGGAACAAAAAGAACCTACCAGTTTTGCTAATAATGGAAAGTCCTGGAGGGGAAGGATCTCCGTGTGTTCTCCAATTTGCATGAGGGGCCGAGCCTGGAGGAGAATTTCCTTCGCTAACGAAGCAGCTGACGAGCTAATCAAGGCAATGCAAATAACCCCTCTGAAAGCACAACCCCAGCACCACCACAATGGCAGGTCCCACCCTCAGCCCCAGTTTTGCAGCAGAGTGGCAGGGAGGACAAAGGAGCCAGGATTAGTCCCCGGGGACTCTGCGGGAGGCGCGAGCGGCGGGTGCCTCCCCACAGAATGGGGCCCTGATTGATACCACCTTGGGCAAGTCATCATACAGCCCCGTGGAGCAATTCAGCTCGTCTCCCAGAATGGGAAATGCTCCTATGTACATGCTTAATGGGGGTTTTTCAAATTGCCCATTGTATTCCTGAACAAGAGAAACTTATTTGGACTATTGTCCCTTTTGCATTTCCAACGCGCGCCTCCGAAGCCGTGTGTGCTCTGTGCCCCTGCAGCAGCCACAGCATCACCCAAAGAGAGGTGCTGAAGGGACACCTGGGAGCTGTACCCCTGTGGCAAGGGTTGGGGCTGG
>NW_008623979.1:0-7332 GCF_000691845.1 Merops nubicus
TCCAAGCCTCAAACCACAACAAGGTGTCACTTAGTTTTTATTTCTTTTACAATACACTGATTAATCAAGTTGCACATAATGGTGATCAAAAGCTTTGCATCTCATTGGAAAACTCTTGATACCACAAGCAGTATGGCATCTGGTAGAACACGGGAATGGCCTAAGAAGCACTGCCAATGGTGACTTTTTTACACAGTCATTCCACAAAGCTGGATGCATGGTTGGTGTTCAATAATTAATGACCATGGGCCTTTTGTTTGTCCAACAGTAAGAACATAACGGAAAGAAGAATTTGCAATTATGTGTACTTTTTTACAAATATTTCAATAATCTATCAATATGGCATATGAAAGTGGCATCCTTTTTGGGACCATAAAAGATGTAGGGCTTTTTCTTTGTTTCTGTGTTTGTTTGTTAACTGGGTACACGCAAACCCTTTGTAAGTTTAAATTTAGGAAGAAAAGATGCACCCTTTTCAAAAATCTACTTGTTAGTAGATTCTTCTTTGCTGAGTGAAAAGGTATTTATTTATATGGATAAAAATGACATGGGTATCTGCATTGTGTGATTTACCCATTCTGAATATCTGAAAACTCTCAGTTCACTCTCTTGGGAGTAGATAGCTGTATATCTCAAATGTAGTTGCCATTGGAGAGCGTCAGGTGTTTTGTGGAAAAATATAGCCAGCAAAATAATAGATTCGTGGATCGGTGTTGGGGGAGACATTTTTAGTAGGGACAGGAATAAGGGGAGACTGCTTTGGTTTTGTCTTTAATCATTTAAAATGGCTTAATCTATGTGAAATTATGCCCAAAGAGTCAGCAGTGTTCTAGGGATCTACAATATTATACTACAGAAACGTTTGTTTAATGAGTGTTTTAACTAGTGAATTGAAATTCCTCAAAAAGTATTTGAGAAAAGAGAAGAAATAGCCCACTTAAGAATTTTTTTTTTTTTTCATTTAACCTTTTTTATCTACTTGGCTTCAAGTTTCAGGACACATTCTGACCTCAACAATATGTGAATAGTGAATTCATATTGCTATGTCCATTATACTTTTTAAAAAATTTTAATTGCATAACTGCAGTGCACCACAAAGATACATCACCCCACTTTTCCATTTACATTATGTTAAAATAGTAAATACACTACATAGGACACAAGAACAGACTTACAGGAGGAGCCTGTGTATCAGAAGAAGATATTTTGTCCTTCTCTGACACTCATGTGACACATTTAATACACTCCCAGCACTGTAAATCACAAAGACAACCTTTTCTATTTAACAAAGAAATATTGCTATTCTGGCAAAACTGTACTTTTTTTTTTTTTTTTTTTTTTTTTTTTTGTGATGGCACTTGCTACTTTATGCAGCAGTCAACAGAATTCTGTATCAAAACAGATCATTGTGTAAGCAGAAAGCAAACGTGCAAGTTTTCAATTGCAAAACCACTTCAGCTGCAGTACAGACACAACAATACTTGCTTTCAATAGCTAAGGGAAAAAACAGATTAATAGACATACCAGACAAATTGCTGTAACTTCCAATCCAAAAGAACAATGGCAAACTGCCTAAAGGAAATGCCAAAAATATTTGATCTAAGCTATATTGAAGGACACTGTATTACACATTGGGAACTTTTAACCTTAACAATCATGATTAAATTTAAAAAGGAGGAAAAAAAAGTCACTACTGATGAAGATACCTTGTCTAGCAACAAAAATTAGGCTGTGATGCTTCATAGGATATTTTCTACCTGTATATCTCTAACAGCTCCCTGTAGAAGTCTTTCCCTTAGCAGTGTCCTCAAACTCTAAATTGTAAAGGAGCTGATTTTAACTTCCATACATGCATAATATATAACTATCTTCTGTTCTTGTTTATACATTTTATGTATTGTACATAAACATTTTACAAAATATTTTCTATTACATTTAGTGGTGTGTGTTAAATGTTATTCTAAGGAGTAGCCTACTGAAAATAAATATTTTTTGACTAGTGTTTATTTAAATTTATTTTCTTTTTATTATAACATAACATTTTCTTTATAATTTTTTCAATTGTTGCTGTTAAACACTAATGTCATCCCATAATAGAAATAGATCCTGAAGTTATGTGCAATGTGTAATTACATATTCAATGATCCATTTTGTGGTGTACTTCTGCACAATATATTGTGATTGATCAAAAAAAGAATAGGTATTCTAGTTCCTAAGCCAACAAAAAGACACCAATTAATCATTTTATCAAGCCGTTCCTCAATCAGTTTCCAACAAAGTATATAGCTTTGTTGGAAAAAACAAAGCTTTATGTTTAATTTTAAAAACTTCAGTAACTCCAGAGCAGCCCCATGTAAATTAAAGAAATATAAATGCTTTAACACAAGCATGGCCATAGATTTTTGTGTGATTACGGTCATCATAAGTTGTTCAAAATGTTGTTTAGAAAATACATCATATCATGTTTGATTACTACACGATATGGATAAGAATGGATATTATTAGGTAGGACTAATTTTGTATCAATAGGTGTTATGTAATGAGAGTGCCAAAATGTTAATATATGCTCTCAGAAACTCAAAATTCTGAACTGTTCTAATATGAAATTAGCTTTTTCTAAGTAGTAATAAATAAATATTGACTAGTTTAACTAAATCCCCTAAAAGGTGGATTGCCTATCAGCTTCTCTTTAATATCCATAAAATAATGGTAAACACAAGTTTTAGTTATGAAGAGAGACATAACTAATGTAAATGGCACAACTTAGACCAGTTCTGCTTAAGGGGGAAACTGAGTGAAGCTTTTAAGCACACATTTAATTTTTAAGTATCTTCTGAAAGTACTTGCTCAAGCTTTACTGGAATATATCCTTTTTTAAAAAAGAGATTTACCTCTTAACTGCCTTAGGCACTAAAGGTCTGAGCAGGTAAAGCAGCAGTTCTTAGAAGTTTCAAGACTGAGTAGCTTTTTCCTTTTCCATAATAGTTACCCACACTTTCATGCATCTCTCACACCTAAATCTCCTCCCTTCAGCCAGTGATCCTCTATCACTGTGTGTGCACCACCTTGCATGTGGGAGTCAGTCTGGTCTACCTGAGGGCAAGCTCTCCACAAACTCACTTTCAAACACACATTTTAAAAGTGAATGCAAGATTCACCGCCAGAGAACCAGAAGCAACAGTTACATGCATAAGGGGGTTGATTTCTGGTTCTTAATCTTCATGTATTTTCATTACTGATCCCTTAAAAGAAAATGCATATTTTCCCAGGAGCCATGATCAGACTCTAAGACCCAGTCCCCATCACAGATTTGAAGGGAATGAGTCTGTTATCCAAAATCAGATCAAGGAAGGGCTTCCGTGCTGTGAACCCAAATGTCGCCATTTGGGTTTGCAGGTAAGGATGTCGCCAAGTGCTGGAGGGCTCTGGGAAAGGAGATGCCCTTTTCTCCTCAGGACATCTCAGTAGTTGGTTTGATTGCTTCTCCTGAGTGTGTGGCCTAGTGGGAAGCACCTTCCTCTGCACTTAGCTTACTTTACTTTTTAGGGAGGCTTGTTTGTTGACTTCCCACACACCTGCCTCACTCATTGCATACCCTGCCCCCCTGGGACACTGCTCTTGAGTCAGCACTACAGGGGTTTTCCCGAGCCCACAGAAGTACACAGAAGGCAAGGAAGGAGTTGAATCAGGGCACCTTACCTTCCAGGCTAGTGATTGACAACATTTTTTTCTCTTATTTTCAAGCAGTCCAGGGTCCTGATGGAGCTGACCATGCACTAGAAGCTGTACATGCTACAAGGTGAAGCAGTGACCACAGCACTTTGCTCTGGCTCCTTTGAGCGTAGCACCTGCTAAAGACCACAAACCAGTAATAGACTACTTCCCCTTGGTTCTTATAGTTTATAAAACTGCTATCCTCAGTTAACATCATCAATAGATACAGCTGAGCAAAGATATAGCTTAGCAATCATAAATGACAAAGGATTGGATTTTCTCTTCCAAAGCTTTGCAAATTAAAGGTGCAAGTGTCTTTGTTGCTAGAATAAATAACAAGTAGCCTGCACAAGGATACTATCATCTGGAAATGATAATCCAGACAACACAGTGCATACTTGTCTATGCGTTTTTCATTAGTAGAGACTGGATGTGCAAAGTGCCTTATTATGCAGCGTTAATCCAATCTATTGTATAAAATCCACCAAATTCTAGAGTTGTGTCTGCAGAGATTAAAGATCTATCTATCCTCCAAGCACACAAGACTATATTTGGCATCAGTATACATAAATATTTTTAAATGCAATTTAAGATACTGTGCTAGAAATATTTCTAATAGAAAATTTTATTACATTATCTAAAAGATACCTTTATTCACCTTCAGTCCTGAGAATCTGGACTTTTTATTATTATTATTCGTTAAAGAGGAAGGAGGGAACCTAATTGGAACCTAAATACATGTTACTGTATCAGGAACAAAGTTTGGCACAGGTTTATACAAGTTGTATAGTTTCCCCCAAACGTGGGGTCCTTATTAAGACCAAAATATATCTCTGTGTACACAGAATAAAGATTATTTGTCTTATTGACAGGTATTTTCTTCTTGTTCTATTTCTAAACTTAGAATCTACACACATAATAATTCACACAGATAAACACAAATTTGCACTTACTCTATACACTTTAAAATGCAATTACTTTCCTGACAGCTGTTTTAATACATGATCAATTCAGAGCCAAGATCTGGGGAAATTGTTTTGTTTTCATAATCAGAGCAATCAATCAAAAAGTAGAATGAGATCTTTTAGCATTGGTATTGCTGAGCGATGTACAAAAAAAAAAAAACAAAAAGATAGTTGAGATTCTCTCCAACAGATATCTGCAACACCATTCTCCCTGGAAGCCAAACACATTTTTTTGTGAGCTGCAAAAGTAGGAAGATGGTTACATCTTGTTTCAATAAATTACTGAGACCAGTGCTAATGCATGTCAATCACATGATATCTTTTGAAGATTTCTGTTTCTGCTCCCCTAATAATTTCAGACACAGGTAGGTCTTTATGCAGATTATAATTGAGATGGTATAACTTTTCATCCCATTCTTATCTGAGAATTAGAAACCTCTTCCCCTAGTTACAGCAGCTGGAACCATCAAAGACCATGATGAAGAACATACACTTTGCACCACAGTGGTCACTCAGAAAAGGTTAATGCCCCAGGCTTCTTTCCTCCTATGTTTTTCCCCCGTACTCTTCCACCAAGCAGGTGATGAGGGGCAGCTGCTATAAAAGACTGCAGATCAACTTGTGCAAAGGTGATTGTACAGGTGCCTCTGGAGTGACTGGAGCAGCCTGGTGGAGTGAGAGGCCTTGCTCATGGCAGGAGGCATCGGCAGACTAACACATTACAGCCTGCAAGAAAGGTTTCACTTGAGTCTGAATTTCCCTGCAAAAGGTGGCTCTGATATTAAAGGTATGATAATGCAGGACTAATACATCTTCAGTTTTCTGTTACTCAGAGGTGAGTTATACGCGCTGTAGGTAGAAGTAGTGAGGGGCTGCTGTGCAGGCACCATAGGGAATATTTTAGACACAGATGCTGGCTTTTGGCACCCTATCCTGAGATTTTTTTTTTTTTTAAAAAAAAAGTGTGGTTAGATTGAAACTTTTTTTTTTTTTTTTCCTCAAGAAGAAAATGTTCACTTTGTTTTTTCCTCTAGTTCATCTCAACTCCCTCTTTTCCAAAAGAAAGAAAATTTTGTACTAGCCCTGGTCCCCAGGGCCAGGCCAAATTCTGCTGTCAGGTGTAGCAATGAAGCCATCAGGGAATGATGGCTTTAGGGAGGCATCACCTGAATTAAGAAGAGCAGAATCTTGCCTTCATGTCTGTGGTGGCATTTGTTTTTACTCCAATAGCCTTTATCTTAGAGATTACTATTTTTTTTTTTTTTCCTGATGTATAATAGAACGCTTTTACTCTAGTTAGTTTAATTTTCAAAGTTCTAAAAAAAATCAATTTGCTTCTTTGTACTCAGTATATTGAAGTTGAAAACCGTAATGTACTATTACTGCAGGGTCACTGCTTAACTTCTTCTGACCCTCTCACATGTGAAAATTTCTTGGAGTTTATTATTACAATCCATTTCCTTTTTTTTAATGCATAAACTTACATTTCTTAGTCTTAAGTAACCTTCATGAACACTGACTGATTTTAGGGCAAAAACAATTTACTGTATGCAGGAACACAAAATCCATGAGACACTTGTGAATACCCACATTTTCATCTTTGTACTGAAAAGATTTTGAGAAGGGTATGAGAGATGTGGACATTTCAGATAGAGCAATGTATAATGGGGAAAGAAAACACACAGTGCATAGAGCAAACGAGACACTAACAAATATTATTCTGACATTTTGGGGCAAGTCTGAGTTATATAAATAACTGCTATTGTATATCCCAGCTTCTTGAACCAGGAGGAAGGAGAAAAGGATGTTGCCAAATCCTTGTTAAGCTTTCAGCAAACACTTTGACAAACTACTGGAAATATTAAAATTTATTTAGAACACAGAGGTTTTTAAAAGCTACTTGATGTACTGTGAGTGGGTTGGAAAGTAGCATTAAAGGCAAATCATGATTCCTGTTGTAACTGTCCAGGAAATGGCTGGCCAGTGGAGCTACTTCCTTACAGACAGCCACCAGCAGAGCTGAGAACAGCATGATACCCTGCTTATCTCTGTTGTTAAAGGGTGGTACCTATATTTTTTTACATATGTACGTAATCTTATAGTTACCACAAGACAGCTAAGTAATAAGATTACTGTCTAAATATGTGTATGTCTATATTCATTTTATTAATCTCTTATGCCATGCTAAAAACATCTAATTCTCTCTTCATCAACAAGAAGCTGTTTTTGTGTAAAGACTTCTAATACATTACTCCTACTAGAAAAATAATTCTTTATATCAATGCAATATATAATGGATGAGATACCAGAATATCCTTTGCTGTTGTTACCCAGTTTGGATGCTCTATAACTGTATTCCTTTTGATCCTGGTATCTCTGTGTTTTACAGGTTATAGCAATAAAATGATGCTACATTAGTCACACCACTGATTCTCACTCTAGTTACCAAAGCAGCCTTTAGATAACTTCCAGATGAGACATGACAGTGGATAATCCATTATTCTCCTTGCTGGTTCTTTTGTCTTCTGAACAATGGATTTAATTCAAACTATTAAGCTGATTCTAAGATGTAGCAGTTAAGACTAGCATTTTGAAAATGTTTTTTTCCAAGGTTGAATGGAATGAATGAGCCTCTTCTACTTGCTGTAGGGAA
>NW_008623979.1:7363-11584 GCF_000691845.1 Merops nubicus
ATGTGTAGAGAGTGATATGAATAATGACCTGAGTTAGTAGAGGAAAACTGCTGTAGGGAGAGATAATATTATGGGAACAAATTTAAAAAAAAAAAAAAAAAAGGAAAGCAAGGAAAATGAATACTACTTGAGGAAGGTGGGGAAAATGTCCCAGTAATCCCGCTCTTTATTTGAAGAATTTAGGAGGGAAAAAAATATCTAAACATTCTCAGTGCATGATCTGCAGCTTGACAGACCACAGGTCACCCAGGTTTTGAAGCGTGGGAATAGCACCATCTATTGCATGGCTGCCCTGACCAACGTGTTGTCAGAGCTCATAGCCTCCCCTGCGTGGTCCTTGCAACAGCTGTGTTAACATAAGGACAGGGTGTTTTATTAATTTAGAGGGTGTGGATCTGCTTTCTTGATGGTTCACAAAAAGCTAGTGATAAAACAGGAACTGAGCCCATTTCTTCTGAATAACAACCTCATGCTGTAACTTCTGGCTCTGTTTCCTGTCCTACTATGAAGCCTCATCTGTTTGAGATTCTTGACAAATTAGGCGAACAAGACTACTTGTAACTATATCTCTTTCCACTAATCTTAGGGAATATATTTACTCTTGCCTTCCCACGTATGAATTATGCTGTCTTTCAATTACACTGGCATCCAAATTTGCAGGCACTAGAAAAACTGTGAATGTTTGTATTGGGAAAACACTTCCTACCTGCAACTTCAGAACACATAGGACAAAGGAAATTTATATAGGGAAGTAGAAAGTAAGACTGTATATATATACACACACATATATATGCACTTTCCAAAATCCAACTTTGAAGCTTTGAAAACAGCTGCCATTGTAGAAAGCAAAATAACATTTCAACAACATTTCTGTTGTTGTTGTTGTGACTTGAAAGGTTTAAGCAGATTTAATGTCTTGCAAATTCAGTTTCAAGATGAGAAAAGAAGGAAAGGTAGCATGCTAGCACAGATTCCTCTTTGAAAATCAGTATCTGTCCACAAATCACAACTGTCAAAATGCAGGAAAGGGACATAAAAACACCACATTCATGCTTCTAGGTGTCATTTCTACAGATTGCTTTCCATTTTCTTACTTTATATTATGTGACTCCCAAAATAAAAGTCAGATTTCAATGGGTCTGTCTGGACAGAGTGAACTCCACCCAGAAGGGTCAATAACTGGAGAAGCAAACCAGACAGGAATAATCATTTGGCAAACCTGAACTATAGTTACTGACATGGAGAAAATTTCCTAAAAAAAAACTTGAAATAAAAACAGAAGATTATAAGCACTGTATTTCCACATAAGCAAGAGATGAAGCTGTTTCAAGCTCTTGGAAAGAGCTGATATTATTTCCATGGCTACCTAATAGTATGCTGTCCAGAGAGACCTAGACAAGCTTGAGAAGTGGGTTCATCTGAAACTTCATGAGGTTCAACAAGGCTAAGTGCAAGATATTGCACCTGGGTCAGGGCAATCCTCAGTATCAATACAGGCTGAGGAATGATGGGATTGAGAGCAGCCCTCCCTGAGGGCTGCATCAAAAGCATAAGGAAAAAGCATCCATCAAAAGCAGCATGGCCAGCAGGTCAAGGGAGGTGATTCTGCCCCTCTACTTTATTCTGCTCTTGTGAGACCCCACCTGGAGTACTCTCTAGCTCTGGAGCCCCCAGGACAAGAAGGACACAAACCTATTGGAATATGTCCAGATGAGAGCCACAAAAATGATCAGAGGGCTGCAACACTTCTGTGAAAACAGGCTGAGAGACCTGGGGTTGCTTAGCCTGGAAAAGAGAAGACTCTGGGGAGATGTTATTGCAGGACTTCCACTACCTAAAAAGAGTCTATAAGAAAGATGGGGACAGTCTCAGCAGAACTCTTTGTGACAGGACAAGGGGTAATGATTTTAAACTAACAGAAGGCAGATTTAGATTAGATATAAGGAAGAAATTTTTTATGATAAAGGTGGTGAAAAACTGGAACAGGTTACCCAGAGAGGTGGTAGATGCCCCATCCCTGGAAAAATTCAAGGTCAGGTTGTATGAGACCTGAGCAACTTGATTTAGCTAAAGATGTCCCTGTTTACTGCAGGGGTGTTAGACTAGATGACCTTTAGAAATCCCTTCCAACCCTAACCATTCTATGATTTAAGAAAAGCGAAAAACAAAAAACCAAAACCCAAACAAACGAAATATCTGTGATAATGTAACGAGACTTTGGAACATCACATGCTCATATGCTAAATAAAACCTGCCTCATGCCAAATCAGAAAAAAATTCATTCACAGTTCTCTTGCTGCCAAAGAAACCTGGTCTCACGTTTTCCAGCAGGCAGAGTTGTATTTATGAACACACACCCCTCAAAATCCTGCACTCTTTTCCTTCCCAATCTTGTCAAACTATCCAAGTAGTCATGCTAGCGGATAATTATATTTCATCTTGCTAGCCAACAGAAGTATTGTAACATGTTAGACTTAGCTCATTTATTTTCTTGAAAACAAATGGTATGTTTTTAAAGGCAGGATAGCATTCAGGAAACAGCCATTTTCTAATTGTAACTTGCATAATCATTTCACCTGCTGAAAGACTGCAGGCAAGTCTGTAAGTCATCCAGGAGGGTGTCCTGGAGAAGGGCTGTGAAGTCCAGGCATGTACTTCCTCTGGATCTGTGTCATGGAGACCCACAAAACGAATAGCTGCAGCTACCCAAAATGTGGATTTATTGCAACCAAAATTGCTCGGCACTGCTTCTGACAAAACTAAATTACAAGTTTGGATGTTAGTTGGGAATATACCACTACATAACTATTTCCTAATCTTTAAGGAATATTCTGTCTAGAAAGATGCAGCCAAATGTGCACACACTCATTCATAAAGGGAAAATCTACCACACAAGGATACACGGAGAGGTATCACTCACCAAAGGGGTGAAGCTCACTCAATGTGCAGAAGTATCCTTGGATGGTGTACCATGTATCCAAGGGGAGGATTCATAGCTGGAAGACTTACTTGCTCCAAGAACCTTTGGCAGGGCTCTATTTATAACCTAGTTGAGTGTGCACTGTGGTCATTTGAATTAGCTGGTGACAAGCCCACACTAAAGGCATGCTAAGGGCCTGGACCCTGAGGCACCACTTAATCACTGTGAGGCACTATTTAATGGATGTGAGGTGATAAATTGATCTTTATTAGGTCTCTGGCAAGCCCTTTTTTTTGTCAGGTTTTGGTCAGGGAGGCTGCACCTGCCACAATCTGGAATAATCCAGATTCCCAAATGGTTTGAACTAACATAACTCCCTCAAAAGTCGTAGTACTTCATACCAGCTGAACACCTTGCTCTGGTATCTTAACCAGGTAAGACTTTTTGGCTGATATCAGGTTGGACTGCTAACATTGATTTCCAGGAGTTTTTGTTCAGCCATAGAAGAAACTGAAAATATTGTTGAAAATACAAATGTTGTAGTGAACTAGCACAGACCAAAAAAAAAAAAAAAAAAAAAACAGGAGACCCACGTCAGTTGTAGATGCTTTTTTTTTCCCTAGACTACAACTGGCTATTATTTTATGCACAGTGGCTAAATTACCTTAGCAGTGTTGAAACCACAGCGCTGTGTGACTGATGCTAGCCAAGAACCTCTCCCTGTAGTCCTGCATGTTTAGTTCCTATTCAGACCAATGTGATTGACCTTACAAGGAATGCAGACAAATAGGAAATGTAAGACTTCTTCCTATTTGCCTCAAAGACTGAAAGAAATTATATTAGGTATATAAATTAGTATGACAAACAGTTAGTGTCGAATAAAATACTGAATTTAGAAAACTGTGCTGTTCCACTGTTCTCTTTCTTTAACAAAAAAAAAAAATATAAAATTGTAGGTTTATTAAAAACTTAAAAAATCATAATTGAAAAAGTAGTGTGCTTTGAAAAACATGTGGGTGGAACTGCTCTACTGTCAAATCTGTAAAAATTAATTCATTTATTTGAATGACAGAGAGTAAATCTTTGAAGTATGTTTGATGTACTTATTTGTATAGTCTGCAGTTTATAACTTCTTGCTTCAAAGCACCATTCTTCAAGAGAAAAAGAAAGAAATAGATAAAGGAAGATGCAAAGAAAAAAATAAAGGTGGACTATAAAGTAGAAAAGTTTTTTTCAGAACAGAATTTGACTTGTGACACTGATTGACCTGCATCTTGTGGTGGTTTAAACCACTCTTATTG
>NW_008623980.1:0-4999 GCF_000691845.1 Merops nubicus
TGGACAGAAGACTGCAATCCAGATAACGGACTTTTTATACAGAGACAGTTATTGACTTTATTCTATGAGTGTGTCAGGAAGTGGTATGGAATAAGGGGTGGAATGTTGTTGTTTGAGGCTTGGAGTGGGGGTGTGACCTTCCAGCACCTGGGAGGACCCCGAGTGGGGGTGAACCATGTATTACCTTCCCTTCCGTTACACACTCTGGGAAAGAGGCAGGAAGTGGGTGCTAGTCCCTGCTCCTGCCCTGCGGCTCCGGGGTCCAGTGAGTGCTTCGCTCTGTGGGACCCTGGAACTATTTCTGAGGGTTTTGTATATTTTGTTTTACTTTTGTATTTCCCCTAATCTTTGTATATATTTTTTCTTACCTCCTTTTTTCGTTTTCTGTTCCCTGTTAGACAATATACTTTATTTTTTCATTTAACTCCTAATCGTTTTTTTTCAAAGTCTCTCTCTCTCTCTCACTGGGGGGGGAGCACATAGTTATGTTCCGTGTGGGTCCTGCCCTGAACCCCTTTTTACACGGAACCAGAACACCTCCCTCTCCATGAGTCCAGCCAGAAAATTTTTGCTTTCGAATGGGAAAACCCTAAGAGTGGTCGGAAGATCCATATCACATGGATGGTGTTACTGCAAGGTTTCAAAAACAGCCCTACAATTTTTGGAAACAAATTAGCGTGGGACCTGGAATCATGGGAACCACTGTCAGAAGAAGGAAAGATACTACAATACGTAGATGACCTCCTTATCGCAACAAAGACCAGAGAATCCTGTGTCATCTGGACTGTAAGTCTGTTAAATTTCTTGGCGCTCCAAGGATATCCGGTATCCCAGAAAAAGGCACAAGTGACATTACAACAACTCATATACCTGGGATATGAGATCAGTGCCGGACAATGAGTCCTAGGGCAAGCCCAGAAAGAAGCCATATGCCAAACCCCCAAACCATGAACTGTAAAGGAACTACAGACATTCTTGGGAATGACAGGGTGGTGCCGGCTTTGGCTATGTGACTACAGATTGCTTGTTAAACCATTATATTCCATGATAGCAGCCAATCAGAAGGAAATCAAATGGATCAATGAATCAAATGGAACACCGAATTGGACCGAGCATTCCATCAGCTGAAGAAGGCCTTGATGTCAGCACCAGCATTGGGACTCCCTGACGTGAGTAGGCCATTTTTCCTATTCTCCCATGAAAAACAGGGATAGGCACTAGGAATATTGGCACAGGATCTAGGACCATAAAGATGGGCAGTAGCATACTTCTCCAAACAGTTAGATGCTGCTGTGAAAGGGTGGCCTGGCTGCTTGAGAGCAGTAGCAGCCATTGTCCTAAACACCCAAGAGGCCCAGAAGTTCACTATGGGCCAGAGAATGACTGTTTTAGCATCTCATACAGTTTCTGCAGTCCTTGAAGCAAAAGGGGGACACTGCCTTTCTCCTCAGAGATTCCTAAAATACCAAGCCACAATGGTTGAACAGGATGATGTTGAAATTATAACCACAAACATTATTAACCCAGCTTCATTTCTTAATGGAAACACTGGAGAACCAGTGAACCATGACTGTCTGGAAACAATTGAGGCCACATACTCTAGCCGTATGGACCTCAAAGATGCTCCCATGGATGAAGCCAAACACTGGTTCACAGATGGGAGCAGCTATATGCTGGAAGGAAAACAACATTCTGGATATGCCATTACAACCTCCGAAGAAGTGATAGAATCCAAACCATTACCAGCCGACACTTCATCACAAAAGGCTGAAATCATAGCCCTTACCCGGGCTCTGGAGAGAGCTATAAATATTTGGACTGATTCTAAATACGCCTTTGGAGTAGTACATGCTCATGGAGCGATATGGAAAGAAAGAGGACTGTTGAACTCCCAAGGAAAAGCCATCAAACATGCAGAAGAGATTCTAAAACTCCTAAATGCAGTCCAGCTTCCTGAAAGAGTAGTGATTATGCACATCAAGGCACACCAGACAGTGAGCACAGATTTGGAAAAAGGGAATGAGCTGGCGGACAGAGAGGCAAAACAGGTGGCCAAAAGGACAATAAGGGTAGAAGCTGCACTAATCCCTGATGGACAAATATCTTTGGAAGGTAAGCCAGAATATACAAAAGAACATCGTAAGCTTATCATAGACCTAGGGGGATCATATAATGAGGACGGGTGGGCTATAACTTCACACGGGAAAATCATAATTCCACCTTACATGGTGTGGTCACTAGTCTGAGAGGAACATAGGAAAAGACATTGGGGGGCGGAAGCCTTATACGAAGATCTCACCAAGAATATAGTGGCTCGAAATTTATACACCACTGTTAGTCAAGTAACTCAGCAGTGTGACCTTTGCCTCCAGACTAACCCAAAGATGGTCAAAAGGCCAAAGTTAGGCAAAATTGGGAGAGGGAATGTACCGGGACAACATTGGCAAATTGATTTCTCGGAACTTCCTAGAAAAGGGGGGTATTGATATCTGCTTGTACTAACTGATACCTTTTCAGGCTGGCCAGAAGCCTTCCCGTGCAGAACAGCTAAAGCCCGGGAAGTAACTAAGATACTGCTCCAAGAAATTATACCCAGGTTTGGAATTCCAGCGGTGATATCATCGGATAGAGGACCGCATTTTGTTTCTAAAGTCGTACAACAGATTAGCCACCATCTAGGAATACATTGGCAATTACATACCCCATATCGGCCTCAGTCAAGTGGCCAAGTAGAAAAAATTAATCACTTGATCAAACAACAGATTGTCAAATCAGGACAAGAAACTAAATTAACCTGGCCCAAATCATTACCATTAGTAATCTTATGAATACGAACCAGACCCAGAGCAAAAGAGGGACTAAGTCCATTCGAAATTTTATATGGACGGCCCTATGGAATACAAAAGGGGGTGTCTTCACAAATTGTTGAAGAAATAATGAGTTCCTATATGGTGGCATGAAACAAACAATTAAGAAAAATTGAAAAACATGGCTGGAACCCGAAGCAGGGGTTTAGATGGACCTGTTCACAATATTCAGCCTGGGGACTATATATATGTCAAGTCTTTTACAGAGAAAACCTGGAACCGCAGTGGACTGGACCATTTCAAGTACTTCTCACTACTTACACGGCAATCAAGATTAAGGAACAGAGCTCTTGGATTCACCATACCTGAATCAAGAAAGCCCCTGCAACTTCATGGGAAGTAGCACCAGACAGCGAAGAGTTGAAACTCAAACTTACTTGAACAAAATAAGTATATTGCGTTCGGGAATGTTTACTAACATAACTAATATGATCTATAGGAAAATAACCCTGATCTTAGCCATAACAATATTTTAAGACCTAAACAATGTCTCTAGTCAAAAGGAAAGCTGTATTCTCAATGACATGGATACGATAATTTATTTGAACTGCATAACCTTCCAGGCAGATTGTGACTTACCCCGAGAATACCAAAAATACCTTGGCATTAATATTTCACAAAGAACTAATCACTTTGAAACATACAGGAAAATGTTAAACTGAAAAATACTAAATGAGACCAAAACTGATCAGAACACTTGAGTGGCCATGGACCCAAGCTCATATTGAACATACTAGGAGCATGGGAATGAACTCTGATAGGAAAAAGTCTTGCCACTGTGGCTATGCATGCAAATGAAGTATACTTAAAAGATAATTGGGGCAGAGATCTCCAGACAAAGATGCCCCAACTCCAGGGGATGCTGGGTCAAAACATCAGTGTTGGATGCCGAGTAATTAATGGCACTTCCTACGAAAAGGCAATCCAAATATCCGTATCCAATATAATAATGGATACGAAAAGTAAAAAAATTTGCAGTACCTTAGATTGTTGGCACAATTTCACTCTAATGCAACCTGCACTTGTAACATGTCTCTGGGCACGTGGTAAAATAGGATTATCATTTAAATTTAAAATAAATACTATACCTTTTACAACAGCGGGACCCCATATGGCTCACATCAGTACTCAGGCAACTCAATCCCAAACCAAGCTTGAACCTAATATTTATTAAATTGGCCCATATATAATAAGGAATATTGGACAACAAGTATTATTTAACCCAGAATGGTCTATTATTTAACCAAGAATATAATTATATATGCAAGTTAATGTTTCTGACATACAACCATCCTGCTCCCCTTTCTTATGGACCTCATATGAGGGATGGACAACCTGGTTGAGGAAAAGAGGAAACATCTTTCAAAAGCGGCTAGCGAGAGACATAACTGGGGTGTTTGGAACATGACTAGGGGTTTTGAATTCTATAGACTCAGAGGTAATAATGAATAAACTGGCAGCATCTATTGCAGATTTATCAAAATTAAGACAGCCCTTAAGATCCTCGCTACTAGGTTTGGGAGCTCACCAGTGGCTAGTATCAAAGATCCTTCCCGAATGGGAACAAACAAATATAAGACCATCAAATTATTACCAAGGTACTTTGAGGATTCCAAGATGATGTCTCATTAGCCTTAAGCTGCATCCAAGCTCAACTGTGGATACAATCAGTAGCTCCATCCATAATAAGAGAGGGAGAGGAAGGAATCTTTCCTACAGAAATTCGAAACATGGTTTGGGATAGTGCCACAGAAACTGAAAGAAAAGTCTAATCATGGTGGAATATGGTAAATTTCACCTACAATCCTATTACACACACAAGGACAACATTTGTATTAACTATTCACAACATGTCAATAGTTATCATTCACCCAATTGTAGCCCTTGGAATCAATCATAATGGGACCTTATTATATCCTTTTGAACACAGAACAAGGGCCAGACAGATAGGAAACAAATGGCAAACAGTAGATCTAGAATCTTGTATAATACGAGAACAACAAGGTTTCCTCTGTGAGAGTAACGCTCTGACAGCACAAGATATTTGTTTAGACACAGATCAGAGAATGTGTCATTTTGAAGCCTGCTCAAATGCCGACTTAAAGACATTAGTAATATATGCAGGAAAAGGT
>NW_008623981.1:0-20805 GCF_000691845.1 Merops nubicus
AAGTTTTCTTTCACAACTAGACTGTATTGCAATGGAGAGATGTAGGATAATGGAATGGATGTTAGCCATAAACCCACTACATATTAGGGAACATAAGTAATTGCTATGAAATAGTGTATTTACAGTGCAGAAAGAAAACAAACCTCAAGAAAGTAAACAATATCTTTGCTTTAAACCTTACAGTAAATCACAAGTTTGCAAGCTAGGAGGCAGAAATTTGTTAATCTTAGATACTGTTGATCTATTTGTATTTGCAATTAATTTTTCATTGCTTTCTATGAATCACTGAGGTTAAATCATCTGCATTTTTAGACATTATCAAAAACCCTAAGCTCATACTGGAGGAAAGTAATGTCAAACACATTGCTAACCCACCCTGCAAAAACCTCACAGCAACATGAAAAAAGAACATGTCTGAATTCATATTGAGGATGAAAATGTATGTACATACAAGACCTGTGAGCATGTATCTAAACAGTAGTTAAATGAATGCTGGCAGAATACTCTGTATTAGTTTTTTTTTTTTAATATCTTCATTTAAATGTAGAATTTTAGTTTGACTTCATCACTAGATAGACGTACTAATTACAGTAAGTGTTGGAATACTCTTGAACAGATATTTGTGATAGTGGTATTTTAATTCTAGTTGAAAAAAAACTTCACCTCTTCACCTATTCTTCACCTATTCCCCTGAATAACTTTTCTGTTCATTAAAGAAACCTCTTAAATCTTCAGCGTTATGTTTTGTGTTTTCTTCCCTAAATCTAATAATGATTTTGGTGCCTATTTACAAATGTATTAGTATTCCTTCTGGAATTTTGTGTGGACTGATACAGGGACAAAGATGAGAAGAAAAATAATTTAACAGAAATGTAAAATCATAACAAATGAAATTCACTGAATAGTCCTACTGTGTCTCTAAAAGGTCTCAAATAATGTACTTGTTGTACTTGTAATGTTGTACTTTAGAATCACAAGGGATTTTTTTTCCCCTCTTTCTGTAAGAAAGGAATAAGTTAATACAAAGGACAAGTAAATTAAATAAATCAATTATAAAATATCACCCAGGCTGTAACTTTTTCATTTAGATGTACTGATATAAAATCAATGTTATCTCACTAGCTTCTTTCTTTCTGTTGTATTTATCTTGGAATAGTAAGCCTACTGTTTAGCTCATAAGAGCTGTTACAGCAACATAGCTTGACTGAAATGGGAATGATCTATCATGCTAGCATAAGTTAGATCCGGAGTATAGTCTTTGTTTTCAGTCTTCTGTAGATAGTTCTTACAAGGCTAAAGGGGCTAGAAATTTATTTTGGTATGTTTTGTAGTCGCTGCAGAAAGCCACAGTTAAACTTAACCAAAGAGATTTACACACATCCACAGTCTTTATCATCATATCAGGGAGACACCACTTCAGCTTAAAATTAATTCATTATTTACAAACCTGTTAGTTTGCTTTCTTGTGTGTGCTGGGTGAAGAAGCTAATAAAAAATCTCACAGCTTTTGCTATCACTTGAGTATTCCTGGAGAGAAAGTAATCTGTAGCTTGAGGGTGCTGGAAGCCAAACGTTGGACAGACTACAAAACGACTGACAGCTCAGGTATCTTATTTCACTAGGGCTGGAACCTATCTGCCTCTGCTACAGCTGAATCACATGGGAGATCATATGTTGTGGGACAAACCTTCAGTTTATTCAGGCAACCATCCCACTAATGTGGGAGTTCAAAAAAGTAACAGCATCAGCTAACTTCAGCAAGCATTTTGCTTCAGGGCCTTCACCATCATATGCCTCTAATGACTGTGAGTACATTTTAATCAGGGAAGTTCTCCCAATAAATCTCGGTTAGATAGCTTCTATGATTGCAAGCATCTACAAGTCTCCAAAGCATTGGGTGGAATCTGGAGTGCAGAATAAATAAATACATCTTCTTGACTAACTGTCCAGTATTAGTATTCTAACAGTTTGTGCTTGATCTTGTTTTTAAATAAAATTTATCTCAGAGAAGGAATTTTAATTTTAAATCCTGGACTAGTCAGTCCATCAGTCACTAAGTACAATTTGCATATTATACGCCTGCTTGAATAAGCTATGTATCAGTCATGCTAATTTTCCATGGGCATTTTGGTCATCAGAAAGAATGGCAAGCTGCAGCAAAAATGGAAAGAAAAAGATAGCTGGAAGTGAAGGGTTTTGTTCACCATTTCCTTTACTGCATAACTGGTTATGCATGAGTGAAAAAATACCCAATACATCCATACTCTAAAAGTCTGTGGTGTTGTATAGCAATCTGTGGAACAGAATGGAATTTTGTGTGAGATTTTAAAAGCAGTTAAGTTTAAAAGCATCCCAAAAGGATTGAAATTCAGGAAGAATTATGTGCCCAACCCCCCTCCACTACTTTGTAAATAATTTGCCTTAAAAGTACATCATTAGCTTGAAATCATACTGGGGATTGAATTTACAGCTTCCTCAGTAACAATCTGCAACAAAAAAGGTAGATTGAGAGGGCTGTGAGAGATGTATATGGATTGAAATGTTACTGATATTGCCACTACATCTTTTTCACAAGAGTTCAGAGAAATTACTTAGCACTCTGTTGGATTTATTTTTTTTTTCATTTATTATTCCAACATGCTGACATTAGTATTAACATTACTGTACTATTGGTACAGCCCCTCTTAATGTATCTTCTGTCTGAATAAGTTTGATATGTCTAGATATACAATCAAACTAAAATGTAGAAAATAAATCTTAGACTATGCAGAGATCATAGAACGTCAGGGAAGTCGCTGTTGCACTTTGGTGATAGAAAAGAAATAATGGAAAACCACTGGATGGTTGATCAGTAATCATAATATGTAACTGAGTATTAAACTGAAATCCAGGCCAAAATAGTACAGTTGCCCTATATTAATTACCCAATCCCAAAGAGAGAAGAAAAGAACAACAATTAGTCCATCTTTCTGAAAACACCACCAAGACAGAGCCTTAAAGAAAGGTTTTCCTCCAAGAATGTCAAAGATCTGTAAGAAAGAATCACTCTTTGGTAGGTACTGCTGAGTATTTGTGGAACCGTGACTTGTGGAGCGTGGTGACATGCTTTGCTTAGCAGGAACAATCAGTACAGGCCTTAGTTTCTCCTGGGCCTGAGAAAGTCCATGGACTGACCCTGAATTAGGAGAAAAGCAAAACAAGGAGAGATAAGGAGCTCCGTCGGTGATTCGCCTGGACTAGAATGATAAACTTGGCAAGGCTGAGTTCAACAATCCGTAGAGTTACACGACGGCTGGCAGGGCACGTGGACAATAACTGTTATCCAATCTGTTGCTCAGCTTAGGCACGTGAACTGCCTTATTAGCCTATGGGGTTTGGGGGCTGTCTCTTGTCTGCTATAAAAGGCTGTATTACTTGGCAATAAACAGATTTGACTGCAGACCCCTTTGGAGTATGCATCTTTCCTCCGGACCTTGTCGTGACAAGTGTTAGAATCATTAAACCTCCTGTTGCCAATAATTGCCAAAGATGAGTTTAACTATCATCAAAAAGCCAGAACATGGTTGCATTTTTCTCTGATGGATCTTTTAGTATTAGAACAGCCTAGAAAGCCAACTGTGTCCCAGGCTGCTTCAAGGAAGCACGGCCAGCAGGTCAAAGATGTGATTCTCTCCTTCTACTCCACCCTGGTGAGATCCTACCTGGAGTACTGTGTCCAGCTCTGGAGACCCCAACACAAGAATTACATGAACCTGCTAGAGTGGGTCCAGGCAAGGGCCACAAAATTGATCAGAGGACTGCAGCACGCCTTCTATAATGGCAGGCTGAGAGTTCGTTCAGCCTGGAGAAGAAAAGGTCCAGGGAGACTTTCATGCTGCCTTCCAATATTTGAATGGGGGCCTACAAGAAAACTAGGGATGGACTGGAAGAGGGTAGATTTAGATTAGATGTAAGGAAGATGTTCTTCTCTGTGAGGATGGTGAGTCACTGGAACAGGCTGCCCAAGGAAGTTGTGAATGCTTCATCATGGTAGGTTTTCAAGGCCAGGCTGGATGGGGCTTTGAGCAACGTGGTCCAATGGAAGGTGTCCCTGCCCACAGCAGGGGGTTTGGAACTAGATGATCATTAAGTTCCCTTCCAACCCGAACGTTTCTATGACTTCATGATTCTATGATTTCTTACTGTATGTTTCAACCAAAATGCTTACTGATCCTTTTTTTGCCTATTTATGAAAATCCTTGAATGGATTTTATCTCTGAAAAAAATATATTTAATGGCATGTCTTTTGAAAGCAGAATTGTATGTGTCATGAGCATATAATTACCACTAATTGATGTGAGCTCACCAGGTAGATTTGACTTAGTTTTTAAAACTGGTAAATGAGGCACTGACCCTTGTTTTCTTAGCTGAGTGTTTGTTTTTTTACTGTCTGTTCTATCTATGGACAAGTCATGTTAGTATGACTGGCAGCATTACAGTTAGAGATAGTTGTCTCTTGAGTGCTGATATTGTTCTTCCCGAGTCTCAGTTTTTCCCATATACATATGTTACTTGTGTTACCTGATATTTCATCTTTTCCCTTTTCTTTCACAGAATCACAGAATGGTCGGGGTTGGAATGGACCCCTGGAGATCATCTAGCACAACCCTGCTGCTATAGCAGCGTGTTCTGCCAGTGACCAGGCCTAACAGGAACGACACAACCAGCAGGAAGAGAATCCAATTCACAGACTGCGTTGTAAGCAAAAACGTCACGACATGAATGACCGCCGGGGGTACAAACAAGTCAACCAGCTTGTATATAATTGACACCACCCCCAATGATCCCACAAAAGACGTAACTCAGCCCACAACAGGTGGTATGAACAGAGAACCAAGGTTTCCCACAGTTGGCAAGGGAAACAAAGCTAAACAAATAAGACAAAGCTGCCCACATGGCGACTCTCACCCGATCCACCCGCGTTCACAAAGGTCTAAACAGAGCAGGGCCCAGCTCCAGGAGAGTCAGGAGGTCTGCCCTGAACCAGGAAGCTCTGGGGAGTGCACTCCACAGACAGACACTCCTGACTCCCTGCCAGTGGTCCCAGCTTTTATCCCCCAGCAGAGCCCTGACCTTTGTCAGCTCCCTGCGGGACCCCTGGGGCTCATTTCCCTTCTGGCTCTCCCTGCAGGGCCGGCCGCACCCTGGGGGGAAGCTCTAAGGCAAACTCACCCCTCTGGATGAAGGGCTGTGGGGATCACCCATATGGCAACCTTAATTCAGGGGCTCAGGGTTCAGACCCCAGCATTTCACAGTGTCACCTAGATCAGGTTGCACAGGAACACATCCAGGAGGGTTTTGAAAGTCTTCAGAGAAGGAGACTCCATAACCTCTTTGGGCAGCCCATCCTTGTGCTCTGTCACCCTCAAAGTACAGAAAAGTACAGCACTTCCTTCCTGCCACTTTGGATGCCTTTCTTTGAAGTTGTTGCTACAACATGTGTCACCATGATGTCCATGACCTTTACTAACATTAATGAATTTTTGTTTACTGTAAGAATTCCCTGAGCATAGTGAGTCACATAATGTCATATTGATAGCTGCATAAAGAAGGGAAGGAGTAAAAGAGGTCAGGTACATCCTGAAGATGCCCCACTGAAGCAGAGACAGATTGAAGTTCCAGTGTGATGAATGTTACTTGTATTTCTATATGCTTGGAGTTCATGTCTCTGTAATGAATAGGTGAGGGTTTTCAAAAACCTGTTTTTTTGAGAGATCCTATTTTAATTTTGGTTGCTTTCCAGGAGCTTATTACAGATTCCTTCTTTATTTTTAACCAAAAATATCCTAACTAACACACTTTACTGTGTTGCGTAGCAGTTCTCACAGCTCTGCACAATACTTGTGAGACCCAGAAGAGCTGTTTTCTTTACATACCTTTCTTATTATTTCTCATTATTTTTCTAACAAAACTACGAGTTGGTTCCAAAATAAGATTCTCGTCTTTAATTTTCTGTCTGCAAAAGAAAGCTTTGAAAACATACCATGAAAACAAAATTGTACAATTGTTTGAAATACCAGACTTATAGTCTTCATATAGGAATTTTTCTTTTCTTTCTTTCCTTTTTTTTTTTCTCCCTGTGGTTTTAAGTCTCATTTGGGAGTAAAGTGACCCAAATCTTCTGGAGGAGGATTGAAGGCAACACACAGAGAAAAAGTGCAGATTATATTGCACTGTTATTGTTTCCTACCCTTCTGTGATTGCTCTGAGGGAGCTAGAGGCTTGAATTTTAAAGTCTTAGGTAAATTTTGTATTATGTTCTCAGCATAGTATTAGCTTCCCTGTCAGTTGTTAACATTCACTCAGGAGGGGTTAGCAGTTGTGTATAGGTTGTGAGAATAGATTAGGAGTAATGCAAGTTAATACTATTCATGAGCCAATGAGATGTGGTTAAACTACATACTAACAAAAAACTACAAACTCACATAGTTTCCAGGAAGATCTGCTCCATAATCATGTTGGGAACAGAAGTGAGACCAACTGTTCTCTAGTCCCCTGGATCTTTCTTTTTTTTTCCCCATTTGAATATAGGGGCTCTATGTTCAATTTTCCAGTCAGCGGGGATCTCACTGGCATGTTGTGACTTCTCAAGTATGATGGATAGTGGTTTAGCCACTTTGTCCACTGTTCCCTCAGGACCTATGGATGCATCTCATCAGATCCCATGGGCCTGTGCATCTTCATGTTCCTTAGGATGTCTCAAACCTCATCTTCTCCTACAGTGGGCAGTTAATGTACATTCTGTGTGCTGCATTGTCTACACTGGTGCAAACCTGTCAGCATGATAATCCTCCACAAGAAGCTGCTATTCCAAGGGTCACAGAAATGGGTGATCATAGGCCGGAAAGTTACCAAGTACTTGACCAGGTAATGACCATTCTTCTGTTTTCCAGTTATGCTGCCCCTTCACATGACTGTTAAAACAAGGCAAAGATTTTAATGAGACTTACAAAGTTCATGTGGAGGTGTACGTCCGTGCTTCATTGGGTAAGAACTCCTCATGGATTTTCCCTAAACACACATATCAAGATAGCCCTGTTCGTTGAGGGAGCAAAGTGAAGAACACCTTTTTGTCTGGAAGTATTTGCACTTGTCCTGGTTTGAGCTGAACCCAAACTAATTCTGATTTTACTTTACAGCTAAGTCTCTTCTCTGTAACCTTATTTTCTGATGTTAACAGTGTATTTTTGCAGACAGTGCTAGAGGTGATAATGTTTGACATTCATAGTTACTGCCAAGGGCTGGTAGCAGAAAAACTTTTGCTTGTACTTGCTCCTGTGTAGATCAAGGTCACTAAATCTTGTGTACCATGTTGGGGGTGCAGAAAAGAAAAGGCCACACCTGCAGGGAGGAGCAGACAGGACAGGTGACTCTACGCTGACCAGTGATGTATTCCATTCCATACACTTCAGTATAAAGCTGAGGGATCATGAGCACTAAGCTCTTTTCTTCAATGGCCAGTGTCTGAGGAGGACTCCATTTTGCCTTTCATCCTCATCCATACATTCTGGAATCCAGCTCCAGAATGCAATTCCTTTCTGCTGCTGAATCCAGTTGGGGACCTCTCCTGTGCCTGCTCCACAGCACCAGTGGTGATGGTTATATAATTGCCATCAAGGGGGTTGGGTACAACATTGCTTTTGCATATATTTGTATATATTTCTTTATATTATTACTATTTTCATTAAAGCCAGTTTAGTTTTCTTTTCCAATTGATAAGTCTCCCTTACTCCTTTTCTCTTCCCCCTTGGGAATGGAGAGAGGTTAATAGAGGTGTCTGTCTCTTGTCTAGTGGACAGCCTAGGGTTAAGGCTGGCTTAGTTCAGGCTTAGGGATTTGCTCATCTGGCAAGAGGGAAGCAGTGATTTGTCTTTGACACAGGACTAAGGTCAGTAGACACTAAAGCAGAAGAGATTGCAGAATATCTCCCATTAGCAAGTAAGCTTTCAGAATTAATGCCTTTAACATCAGTGCATTATAAAATTACTAGATGTGTGTTCCCTTGACTTCTCTTCAGTATTCTGTTTCAGTTACAATAGGTACATTTTTTAAAACTCATATAATAGGCATATTCTTTAGCTTCTAAGCTTTGAATAGCCTTTCATCATTATTGGCAGTGTTATAGGAAAAGCTGTTGAATGAATATGGCACTGAATTTAGAAAAATATGCAAAGTCATGAGTTTAGGAATGTTCAAATAAACATTTCAAACATTATTTCTTTCATACAACAGTAACAACTTTGCTGTACTATTAGAGTACTCTGTATTTTCTATGTTGTGATCCTAGTTTCATAAATGTACTGTATACCTTAAAAAAAACCCCAAATCCACAAATTCCTCAGATATTTGTCAAAAATATTTTCGGTAACAGAGTAGAAGGAAACATTCCAAATGGTTTGTCCAGAAATTTTTCTTGTGTCTGATTGATATGATAACTAAGGGTTCTTTGAGAAGTATCTTCCTCCCTGCTAGTATGTGATGATACAGATAATGCTCTGTATCCTAGCTCTCAAACTTCTGTTATGGCATCAACAGCAAAGACTAAGTTATTATTTGGTGAAATTGAATGTTGTGGGCATTTGGGATGCATGAAAATTGCAGATATTCTTTCTTCCAAGACATACTGAAGGAATATGAAATTCCAGAGTTTCCAGGCATAAAAGTAATTTTTCCTACCTAAAAATAAAAAATCTCGTAGTTTTTAAAGTATCCAGAACTTTAGGGAGAACCACTGAATGCAAAGGTTACACTACAGAGAACAGTGAGCTGAATGATATTTCAATATTCAGTCAGGATAAGGAAATGGAAAAAAGTGTGTCATCACACATGGTGAATGATCTACTGATAAAGCACAGGTTAGCCCTGAGAGATCTATTAATCATTAACAAACATCCACTATTCAAATAGATTTTTTTTTCTCCTGAGAAATAACTTTTCATTAGTTGTTTTATTAATTTTAAAAATAGAAATGGTCTAATATTTCAATATATTCCAGTAATGAAATATCTGAGTATTCATAAGTCTAAACTGTTTTCTAGAAAACTATTCTGTGAGAAATTTATTATTAATTTATCTAATGACAGTTTGTTTTTGTTTTTTGGTTTTTTTTTTTTTAAAACTGCAAGCATATGGGTCTTTAGAACATGAAATTAAAATATTACTTTAAGTTAGGCCTACACTAAGTTTTACCATGGAGAAAAACACATGCACTTATGAAAGCTCTTAAGGAACCAGCGCAAAGTTTTGGAAGTGATGAAAACCATTTTAAAAGTCATTGTCTCTAAGACAATTTGTTAACTTCCTTCTTCCAAACATATTTATTACCTTGTTTTATATTTCTGGATAAATAAGATACCCATGAAACTCCTTCAAACAAACAAAAACCAAGCAACAAACCTTTAAAAAGAAACTCTTCTAGTATAACTAAGAAAATGGAACTACAGTAGACATCTTGATATACTCTCAGCAGATCACAAGTCACATTATTAGAAATAATGATATGGCAAAGAATAAATAATGCTTAACATTTCAGAAAATACTTGCTTGTGTTAAACCTGAAAGTATTTAATAGTTAATCTACATCTTCCTTCTATATCTCCTAAAGAAACCAAAAAAGTAGAATGCAACTGCACAATTTCATGTAAAAAGGGATAAGAACTTTTTATTATTTTGCCAGCTGTCTACTTTACACTAATTTATGAACACTGTAGTTTATAACTTCTTCTTAATCTTCCTTACTCTGACATTGAAAGGTAGAAATAAAATTTTCCTTAAAATTCTTATTTGTTTCGCTGAAACTTAACTATGTAAATATTAATAGAAAACTTATAGGTCAAGACTGAGAAAGGCCAGAGATGACACGAATGGATAGATACACTACTTAGATTCCTTTGGTATGTTTAGACTTTTATACCTACTTAAAAAAACCCAACCAACCAAACAAAAGAAGCTTCAACATTATTTTGTACAGAGGAAATGAGTATTTTCAGCTCAAGATGAATGACATGCACAACCTGGCAGTTTATGTTCACTGGAGCTTCACATGACTTCTATTACTCTTAACTGCATGGCCTCCATTTGTACCTTTTTCCTCATATTTTACTTTCTATTTAGGACATAATCAAAGAAAAATGTAGTGCAACCCATAGAGGTGGATCCTCCATCTTGATGAGTTGAATTTATGCTAGGGTAATTTTACAGACTTTCTTATGGCAGCACAGGGAGTAAGGTTCACTGAGTTCTGTTTGGTTTCCATTAGAAATCATAAATCTTTCTCCAGTGCTAGAAAATAAGCCCAAGTATCTCCACATTCAGTTTCAATTCACCATCATATTTGCAAGTCAGAAAATCTCTCTGAAATGAATGAATCATTTTCTATCAATCACATGGTAAGATAGCTGTGGAAGCCTGGTATGTATTTATATCTCACACCTTCACAGATAACTCCATAAAATATAAGAATAAAAAAAAGAACTCACATATTGTTGATAATGTACATGACAACCAAAGGACTGCCATTATTATTACATGGTTTTATTTTAAAAAATTAAGTTACTTAAGAGGATAATAATCCTACCTTCAATACCACAGAAGCCTTTTGCAGTAGAGCCCCAGTGATTTCGCAGCAGAGTGGGGACAGATGTAGGAACAGAGCACAGATCTTACATATAACCTTCATCTCAGGAGTTCAGCTGTCTGTGCTCCAAATTTTGTTAAAGCACAGTCATATGTCCTTGGCTCAGTTTTATTGGGAAGACTGTTTGTTGGAAAAAAAGATATAAAAGAATACATAAACTAAACCGTGCAACATAACAAAAGTAAGACCACAAAAGTGAAACTATGAAGTCAGAAATTGTTAGCAGATGAAGGAAGGAGAACACTGGCATAAGAAGAATAAACCTCTAAGAAGAAACACAGTGAATGACAAAAGAGCAAGTCAGCAATATGAAGGATCAGCCTACTTCAAGGAACAAAGGACAGACTGAGAGAGTTGGGGCTGTTCAGTCTGGAGAAGAGAAGGCTCCGAGGGGACCTTATTGTGGCCTTCCAGTATCTTAGCAGGGCCTACAAGAAAGCTGGGGAGGGACTTTTTAGGATCTCAAGTAACAACAGAACTAGAGGGAATGGGGCACAGCTGGAAGTGGCAGATTCAGGCTGGATGTGAGGAAGAAGTTCTTCCCCATGAGAGTGGTGAGACCCTGGCATGGGTTGCCCAGGGAGGTGGTTGAGGCCCCATCCCTGGGGGTCTTTAAGGCCAGGCTGGAGGAGGCTCTGGGCAGCCTGATCTAGTGGGAGGTGTACCTGGTCATGGCAGAGGGGTTGGAACTGGGGGATCCTTGTGGTCCCTTCCAACCCTGACAGATTCTGATCTGTTTTGGCAGAGGACTTTGGAGCCCTGGTGGCTCGGTGGTTGGACTTGATGATCTTGGAGGTCCCTTCCAACCTATATGATTCTATGATTCTATGATTCTAAATCAACCCTTCTTATGCTGACTGACAACTGCCTGGCCAGTGCAGTATCATCACTCACCTGTTTCCCTGGGTAAGTTGAACTTATTAATGCCTCACCTACTGGCCTGTCTACGTCCCAAGGAGATATTGTGTTAATCAACCAAGATCCGCTATGCACTCTTCACTTCATTAGATACTGTTTGCAGAATCTCTTCACAAAAGGCAGAAGATCCATAACTAAAACGACCTGTGAGGGTGGGTGGGCCACAAGCAGCTAAGAATTTCCCTGAGTATGTGCTCCTTAGGGGAAGAGTGAGTAAGGGAGGAGGATGGGGGAAAATTTATTACTTACTTTGAAGTGTGGCCTGGGAAGCTGGTATGAATAAACCTCTAGTAGCTGATTGTAAATGTCTTGCTGCTCAATATTTTGGGTTTTTCTGCAGCTTCCCCTTCCACGTAGACTGGACGATAGAAAAAGAATACACTGCTTTAAATATCTCTTGCTATCTTCTGGTACCTCATTGGTTGAATTTTTTATCTATGTCTTTTTGTTGATCTTTTCTTCGAGGCCTTTTTCACTTTTGTGCCTTTGTTCACAAATAGCCTTTTACTTTCTCTGAACATGTTAAGTATTCAATGCTTGTTGGACACCTTACAGCAACCACGTTTTATAGCCTTACCATGAAAGCTGCAAAAACATTGTCTCCAGCTTTCCCTCTCACTTCCCTCCCTTCTGTCATGTAATCAAACATTCTTTCTTTGGCTTTGTTCATGGCAGGGTTTCACAGAATGATTCAAAATGGATGATAGTTTTTAGGATGCTTGAATACAGTCTGCATTTAGTTTTCTTTGTCTGTGTGATGTCTTGCACAGGTATTATCACTTCCTTTTATCATTTCATCAGAAATATTCTCCGTATAATAGCAAATTTTTTCCATTAAGAATAATGTATGATTTCTTTATGTTTTGTTTAAATCTTGGAGATTATAGTTTACATCATCCAAATTCTTTTTGGTAGAACATTTCAAACAATTCCTTTTTATTTTGTCTCAATGTTTTTCAGACAAAAGTACAAAATTTCTCAGATTTCTTGATCTCCTGTACGGTTAAGACTATTACCTCTTTACCTTTTAATTTACCTTTTTAAATGTCCTTTTTAAATTCAGTAGCTGTCATGCAGTGCTAATAAAGAATCAGAAAGCCATATGTTTTTAAAATGTCACACTTTATAACAAACAATAGGCATACCCAATGAGTCACATCCAGCAATAATTCATTTTTTCCTAATCCCTGATCAGATGAATCTACAGGCTATCACTCACAGAATTTATTTTTTTTAATTTCTGTAGACATTTGAAAACTAATACATTATTGTGTATTTCTGTCAAATGGCTTTTATAATCTATTCCCTCAGATTTTCAATTCAGGTATCTTACACGTGATTGTTTTGTTCACTATATAAGAAAATTAACATCTTTAAACATGGATTTTATGATTTATTTGAAGTTTCAATATGAAATTCAAGTCTACACTCATAAATTACACTCATATTCAATTAGCTTCTCTCTATCTTAACTTTTACATCATTCAAATAGCATAAGAATAATTTACAGGAAATTTTACTCATGATCCTGCTGCCTGGCATTGGATAAAATCCAGATTTTATAATATAAGGTTCCAGATTAAATGTGTTTTAATAGCAAAAATCAAGTCCAAGTTTTAAGTTCATGCATTTCCTTTTTACATTTTATGTGTCATGCACCATTGAGAGCATGTTCAGTCTGGATAACTTGGAAGAACTTTGGTATTTTCTGCTTAGCAGGAGGCGTTTTTGATGTTGAAACAAACAAGCAAAAAATAATCTATAAAAACAAAGCCTATGATTTACCCACATCACAAATTTCTCATGTGTTTATAATCTTCCCAGATATAGCTGTTAGAAGACCCACCATCCCAGCTTTCATGGTATGAGAAAGTATCTTTTTTGGGGGGGTGGTGCACAATTTATTGCATGGATGTTTCCTTGCTGTAGCGTGGATGTGCTTTGAGAGGGCAACGAGGAAGCAGCACATTGGGGACCACAGCCCAGCTGATGGGAAACCCAGAATCCATGGTGGGGAGTGCCTTCTTTTGAAAGATCTATGCTTCCTCTGCACTGGGATGTTTATGATGCAGTTTAAGAGACTGGAAACACTTTGCCAATTTATTTTGGTTTTAGTATGGTCATTTTAAGGAAATTATAGAATAGTTACCCTTCAAAGCTATGACCTGTTTTCCATCCACTCCCTAAATACAAGTGATAGCTTATTTCACATAACTATGCTTCTTTAAGGATTTTCATTGCTCATGTCTGGAGATCAATTATTACATACAAGTTTTGTAAGTATTTTTTTTTCTCTTAAAATTCTTCAATAATTAGTTTGTCAAACTACAGAGAAATACCACTGCAGCTTGAAATCTGTTACCTGAAACGTTGGAATTTGGGCATGTGAGCATTTTAGAAAATCTAATAGCTTTTTTATAGCTTAAGTGTTGACAGAAGTCCAACACAGAAGAGGCCCAGCCGTGGATGAAAGGAACTTGTTAAACGTAAACATAATTATTATTTTCATTAGGAAACTATTATGAAAGTTCACAAGAATAAAAAGAGCAATTTGCCTAAACTATTGTTATTTTAGTTGAAGAGTAGTGAACACAGCCATACCCTGGAATAACAGGATGGAAGAAAATATAACTTCAGCCACATTTTTTTTTCAGCTTAGAAATAACTTTACAAAGAATACATACAAAAGTATAAGTAGGCAAACCCACAAATTATGTTCTTAATAGCCCTCATGATGAAAGACTACACTTTTTATAGTCTGGAGCAAGATCTTACTTTCCATATATAAGTTGATATTAAATACCTACTGTTCACTTTGGTTTGGTTTGGAGGACAAAGCCAAAGGCTCTAAACTTGGCTAAGTTTGAGCAGAGCTGAAGTGGAAGATATGCACCACTAGTGCATCATAAGGGAATTGGTCTGAAGAGCTGGAGACCCTCCAGTTATCATTAATATGTATTGCTATTGATTATTATACAAGCCTGTGTTTGCTTGTCTCTTACCTTTCTCTTCATCCCATCCCCCTGACAGGAAACACTACGAGCAGGAAAAAAAGATGTTTTGAAACTTGTCACCACCACTCTGCCTTTTGGATAAATTTGTTGAGGCAAATGTTATAGCCCTCCTAAAGATACTTTTTAGCCAGCTGGTAAAAGTATTTGTTTTTACTTTCCTTATGGCTACCTGTCAGTACATTTTGTTATCTTGACTGGCAAACAAGTAAAACTGTACTCGATAATGGCTGATTCATTTCTTCCCTTCCCTTGTTTGTTTTTTTTTTTTTTTTCTTTAATTTTATTTTTCTGGTGAGAGATAACATATGTTGAGGAGTTTAAAAAAGTTGCATTACAACAATTTAAAATACCATCCACTATTAAAAAAAAATCTAAAAACCAAAAAAGAACAAAAAAAAGCCCTGATGTTTTTACTGTTTTTAACTTTTCATTTCCATGCTTACAGGTAATAGGTAAAATTCTGCCTGTTGGACAGGACTTATTTAATGGGTTATGCACTTGAATGAAGGTTGATATGCAAAGAAATTTGAAGCCTGAAGAGTTAAAGAAGTAAATGATGCTCAGGTGCTCAGGAGCTAACTGTCTTTGACCATACCATGTTCCTCCAGCCAGTCTGTTTCTGCTGCATGACCTAACTGATCTGGCCTGCAAACCCTTTTGCAGCCCTGTAAATAATGGGATTTTAAAAGCACTGAGTAATTCACAGACAAGGCTCAATAGCAACATGTCTATTGGATGCAAACAAGAAATAAACTTGATGATATTGGTCTTGTCTAGAATCTTAAGGAAAAGTAGTGAGTGTGTTGATTCCAAAGAGTAAAACCTCATTGCTCAGTTAAAACAATAACCTCCCTCAAGAATCCAATAAACAAACAGCATATGGAAATAAGTAAATAAAATAAAAGAAGGCTACTAGCCAAATTACTCCTTTTAGGAAATGATGGGGAACCAAGGAGGTCTATATTAGGCTGTAATTGTTGCCCTAATAAGGGTTCTCTGCTCAGTATGCAAGATGCCAATTGACACAAAGAGTTGAGGTATTCGTTTTATTCCAGCTCTGCACAGAAGCTGGGTGATAATCTGCAAATCTAGCACCCCCCCAGGCATCACAGGGGGCCTTATATATAAAAAGTTAACGACAAAAAAATCATGCCACAATACCTACGGATTGTTACCTGTGCCTTCATTACAAAAGTTCCTTTGTGTTATGTCTTGACTCCTGCCTAGCTCGTTATAATAAGGTGGTCCTACATTTGCATGAGGAGTCCCTCCCTAGAGGTGTGTGGTTTATACTTACAATGTGTTATAATCAGCTTAAAGTAACTAAAGGTTCTCCATCCTATCAGCTACCACCAAGTTTTTCTTGTTAATCTCATTTCTGGCTACAGTTCCTGTTTGAATCTGTTTTGAACAATAGCTTGAACACACAAGGGGTACTACAACATTTTGTTCCTAAGGGCTCGCTGTTCCCGCTGCCGTGCTCTCAAAAACAGACCTGTCATGGTTGCCTGAATTTTAGTAAATTTTTAATTCTCCTCAACATCATAATTATTAGCGGTATTTTTAACTCATGTAACAATTCTGTGACCTTCTGAAAGGCATCATTTAAGTCCTCCTCACTTTGTAGAGTAGATGATGAATCCTTTTAATACAGAAGTTTTTTAGAGAAAAAAAGAAAAGACAGCATTATACAAAACTTTTAAAAAATTTGGGCTTCTTTCTGATCTGCTGTGTTAGACTCAAAGACAACTTTATTCTTCAAAGGAGGATGCATTAATGTTAGAAATTGATATATTTTAAATTCGTAGATTTTATTGGTGCCATGAGCAGTACAAATGTTGCTAAAATGGGAAAAAAAGAGGCAAGTTCCTTTGGTATCTGTCAGAAATTAGTACAAGTAGGACAGGACACTGTATTTACATGTACTGATATTGTCCTGTTTCAGTGGCATAGCCATGTATTTCATGTTCCTTTTAGAAAGAGGCAAGTTCCTTCGGTATCTGTCAGAAATTAGTACCAGTAGGACAGGACACTGTATTTACAGGTACTGATATTGTCCTGTTTCAGTCTCATAGCCATGTATTTCATGTTCCTTTTAATGATGTATTTTGACTCATAATTATAAGTTAAAATATCTACAAATGAAGCAGCATATCATACAGGAAAAAAAAAAATACATTTATATCCTATGTGACTTACCAAAATGCATGTTTTCTATTGCATGGAGGAGCAAAGCCAAAGATTTTGAAAGCTTGGTTTTATTTTTTTTTTTAATTTCAATTTTGTAAAAACAATAAATGCAAGACAGTAAGCATACATCACTTCACAACTGCTAGCTGACAGATGACTCTCCTACTCAATTAAAATATGGGAGAGTGGTAGAAAAATAAGGAATGTGTTGGTGCAAGCCTTGAATATTTGGCAAAATTGTGAGGAACAGATGGGGACATCAAGAGCCAAGTGAGTCTTCTTCATTATTTTTATATTTTTTTTGTGGTTTCTATGACAAGACACAAATATATTGGTATGGAATTTTCAGTAGATAAAACTATCAAAATTTCAAATGTTTAGGGAATTATGAGAAGAATCACAATGTGTATCATTTTATTAGGGACAGAAGTCAGGAGAAAGGATCCAGATAAATATACTTTCCAGGAGGTCATGTCTGATGTGAGAACTATTTCAAAAGAATTCACCCACCAAAGTTTGATCCATGTACTTTTACATTTTTTTGTTTGTTTTTATAATAATACAGATCTAATCCAAATAGCATTTTTTTTCCTCATTAAATTTCTGAGTAAGTAAAAGAAAGTGATAGTCCTACAACATTTGAAGATTTACTTGCACACAAGGCATCCAAGCAAAAGGGTGACAAGCCACTTCCTCAGAGGGGACATTATGAACCTGGAAAGGAAGAGGCTTGGAACAGAGATGCTAAGCCTGGTGCAGAAAAAAGTAGCTAAACAGAACAGACAGGGATAGAATAGGAATAGAATAGACAGGAGTAGCCTTCTGTGAGGCTTTGAACACCCTGATCTTGAGTGGATTTTTTTTAAAAAATAATTGCTTAAACATTTAAAATTAAAAAAAATTAATTGTTTAAACATTTCAGCTAAGAACAATCTCAACAAAACATGGAATCGCATTTTGGGAGATTATTTTAGATGTATATCTTAAATGTATATTTGAAGCTCTTACAACCTTTTTAGCTTTTCCTTTTAACTAGTTTTAATTTTATAAGAACTAATAATTTGTTTTGGTATAATAATAACGAATATGTTTTCTACAAACCTAAGGTACGTTGAGCTTTTAGAGATGAGGAACACTCAGATAAGATGGAAGTTAAGAGAAAGTAATTTGGCTTCTTAAAGAATAGTTTGGGAGAACTGTATGCAGATCCCCCTAAATTGCAAAGGTGAGATGGGGCCTGCTACCATAAAATGCCAGGTAAAACACAGAAGTTGCTCTGGGCTGGCATAATTCATTGCATGAAAAAGAATTACCAGCAGAAAATCCCCTACTACCATAAAAAATTCTTTCTGCCACTCCCTGCTGACGTATTGCAACCACAGATTTGCCTTCACAACTTGTTGGTGTAAACTGTCATTATTTAGGTTTTTTATTATGGTTAAATTAGGGTGTTCTTTGCATACTTGCACAGAATTGAAAATCTGCAATCTCTGGGAAGCTTGGACAAGTAGGTGTAGGAGATCTCAACTTCAGTATTTACAGAGGATAATAGAAATTAATTTCTCACCAAAGGGAAAAATATCCCAGCTAGACTCTCCACAGTATTTATTTGCTGTGGGCAGTTGTCTTATTGAAAACTAATTTCCAAAGGGGTTGCAGAGAATAAGAGGAGATAAAAAAAAGAACAAATATCATGAAAGTCCATATCTACGAAACATAGCTAAAGGATTTCCTAAAAGCTGTAGGAGACAAAGAATGAAAAGACATACTCTTCTACTTTGCTGCTTTTCTATTTCTTTAAGAATGTGGTTTAGAATGAATGGTCTTTTGTTTTCTATACCTTGACTGTTTTCATAATTTTAAATAAAGCAGAACTTCCTGCTATTGCAGTTGAGTTAAAATGACTCATTCCTCCTCTGTTTAGAATGCAGGATCTGATATCAAATTGATCTTTACTGAAAACAATAACTTAGAAAAGAATAATTTAAAAAATTCATCATCCTCCTGCAAGGAAGTTAATATTAAAAAACTTCAATGTGTCATTGCAGAGAAGCAAGTTCATTTTATGAGACACATAAAAGTCAGTTTTAGCAATGGTTTTCTAAGGAGTTCATGGCAATAATAGTGTTAAGGGTCCCAGGACTTCCACAGTGACACCAAGATAAGAATCACCTTTATGAAGATTATATTCTAATGGAATAGAAATATTAAATGTCTATTCTAACAAGTTTTCTTCACAGACCTTATACATGACTAATGTCTCCAAGCAAACAAGGAGCTAACTGAAATTAAGCACAAAGAAAGACATCACATATATTTCTATATACAGATGCATATACAATTCTGTAAGCTTTGCAGTTAAATATGAAAACTGTTAAAAGAAAATTGACAACCTTATACTATGTTTCAATATACTCCCTACCGTAATGATACTGTATACCCAGATGTCTTCAATGACAAACTGAATTTCTAGGAATACATAATTCACATTGCCTTACCACCTCAGCTGGACTATTTTCACAATCCACCTCAACATGTCCTTTATTTCAGGCTTAAAGAAGTATTCCTTGTTCCCTTACTCTAAAAGATTGTGTGTCTCTGCAGGACAAGATATTGCTGTACATTACCTTGCTCCCATTTCATGCAGCTGTTGACTAGATCTGTGAGGTTTACTGTCAAATCCAACTAATGGAAATTAATTAATTCCTTCCTTCCTTCCTTCCTTCCTTCCTTCCTTCCTTCCTTCCTTCCTTCCTTCCTTCCTTCCTTCCTTCCTTCTTTCCTTCCTTCCTTCCTTCCTTCCTTCCTTCCTTCCTTCCTTCCTTCCTTCCTTCCTTCCTTCCTTCCTTCCTTCCTTCCTTCCTTCCTTCCTTCCTTCTCCCTCCCTCTCTCCCTCCTTTCCTTTTTCCTTTCCTTTTTCCTTTCCTTTTTCCTCTTTCCTTTCCTTTCCTTTCCTTTCCTTTCCTTTCCTTTCCTTTCCTTTCTCTTTGGGGGAAGGGCCAAGAACAGTCATAACCACAGTTCAGCAGCTGGCAGAGAGAGGCTCACAGCAACACTGAGACAGTGGTAGGAGGGTGTTAACCAACGCAACACTACTTAGTGATATTTGAAATAGATTCTCTTCCAAATACTGGAAACATGCATAAAAGTGTGAGATAGATGATGCCATCCTGAAATTTCTGTTTTTAAGCATTGGTATGATAAGAGCAAATGCATTCCTCTAGTTCTCATGTGCATTACATGGAGTAGCATTTAAGAGACTATGTCTCTTTGTATAAATCAGTATGGTAGCATTCAGTGTGATAAGCAGTGAAATGTGCTTCCCAGCAGGTGAGAAGCAGAGAAGTATCTCTCTACTTTTAACATTTTGAGAATATTAGGATGATGGAGTCTTATATCAGGACCAATAGTAGTTAGGAGTTAATTAGACAGAAATGGAACACATCTCCAAGTCAGGCTGTTCATTACCAATAATCTTGAAATAAATTTAAAAGAAATTCCTAAAAGAAATTCAACAATTATTCTCAAGAACCGAGTGCGTTGGGGCCCCCTTTCAGGCACCACTTCCACTCTCAAGTTTTTATTAGACAATAAGTTAGAATAACTGGTCTTCTGAGAATAGAGATGTAGTAAAATGAACAAAATAAGAAAAGGGCTTGTAAACACATTTTTATTTCCTTATCACTGATACCAAACATAATTGTTGGCAGTTCATTTGCCACTAAATTGGGCACAATTTCATCCATCAGCAAGAACATGTCTCATTTGTGTTGTGTTTTTGTTGTTTTTTTTTTCTTCTGCTCTCTCAGTCCCTTGCAAATCTACTTCCTGTATTCTCTCTTTAGTTTCACCCTCACTCCATGGGATGTGGAAGTCTCTCCCTACCACCCCATGGAAGTTCAGCTTGCCCTGGGATTGCTGGTCTCCCTCACAGCTCTCCAGCCCACTAACATGCCCCTTGTAAGAGAATACAACATACAGACTAAGGACAGCTGCATTCAGTCGTGT
>NW_008623981.1:20836-28156 GCF_000691845.1 Merops nubicus
GTGTAGGGATGACTTTAGGAGACTCAAGACTCACCTAGAACAGGCAATCACCAGGGGTATCAAGTACAAATTGGTAGTAAAAGGCTGACCAAGGAAAATGTGGACTCTTTTCTGCATGGGGTGAAGGACTTTGTGAGAGCAGACAGAGATAGGGCTGAGGTACCCATTGCATTGTTCACCTCAGTCTTCATCATTGACAATGTCTCCCAGGCCTCTGTCCGTAGAGAACAGGTTAAAGGAGGAGGAGAATACTAGCAGCAGAAAAGGAATGAGACTGGGATTACTTGAGTGAAGCCCACCTGTATGTGTCCATGAGACTCAACAGTCTGCCTCCAAGGGTCCTGATACAACTGGATGATGTCCTTGGTAGTGAAGGCTGCAGGGAGCAGGGTCCAAGTTGACAAAGCTCGTGCCATCCCAACGTGTTGGGGAATAAGCCAGGCCAACCAGAGCAACAATAATTGTTCCTTAGCTGCTTTCCAAGGTGAGAGCCAGAAAGCAAACCACCTCAAGGGTGTGTATGACTATGATGGACCCTCTTGCTCAATTAAGGTGGAACCTTCTTGCTCAGTTAAGTATCTGAAATGCCTGTATGCCAATGCATTCAGGATGGGGAACAAACAGGAAGAACTAGAGATCTGGGTGGTGTTGCAGGGCCAGGATCTCACTGCAGTTGTGGAGACATGATGGGGTAACTAATGTAACTGGAATGCTGCCATGGATGGCTACGCACTTTTTAGGAAAGACAAGCCAGCAAGGCAAGGTGGTGGATTTGCTCTTTATATAAGAGAGCCACAGGAATGTATCAAGCTCTGCCTGTGTGTGTGTGAAGAATGTGTTGAAAGCTTTTGGGTAAGAACTAAGGGCAGACTTGACTGCAACCTTGGCTGCAGTGACCATGAGATGATGCCATTGAGGATCATGTAAGGAAGAAGCAGGGAAATAAGTAGGATTGCAGCCCTGGGGTTCAGGAGAGTTAATTTAGATGTCTTCAGAGAGCTACTTGCATAAATCCCATGTGTTAGGACTCTAGAAGGTAGGGGGGCCCAAGAGAGCTGGTTAACATTCAAGCACCATTTCCTCCAAGCTCAATAGTGGTGCATCCTTCTGAGTGAAAAATCAAGTAGAGGAGGCAGGAGACCTGCATGGATGAGCAAGGAGCTTCTGAAGGAACTCAAATGGAAGAAGGAAGTTTACAAGATGTGGAAAAAGGGACTGTCTACTTGGGAGAGATATAGGAATGTTGCCAGAGTATGTAGAGGAGCAACAAGGAAGGCTAAGGCCCTCTTGGAATTAAATATGGCAAACAATGTGAAGGACAAGAAGAGCTTCTTAAGTACATCAGTAACAACATGAAGACTAGGGAAAATGTGGGCCCAGTGTTGCATGTGACAGGTGCCCTGGTGATGGAGACAGCAGAGAAGACTGAGTTCCTGAATGCTTTTGTGGCTTCAGTCTTCACTGCTAAGGCAAGCCCTCAGGCATCCCAGTCCCTCGAAGTAAAAGAGAAACTCTGGAGGAAGGAAGACTCTCCCTTGGTCAAGGAGGATTGGGTTAGGATCATTTAGGCAACCTGGACACCCACAAATCCCTGGGTCCCAATGGCATACACCCATGAGTGTTGAGGGAGCTGGATGGTGTTAGTACTAAGCCACTCGACATCATCTTTGAAAAGTCATGAAGAACAGGCAAGGTGCCTGAGGGACAGAGTGTACCCTCAGCAACTTTGTTGATGACACAGAACTGGGAGGAAGAGCCATTCCTCCACCAGAAGCCTGTGCTGCCATTCAGTGAGACCTGGAGAGGTGAAGTGCTGGGGTTAAACCCCCAGCCCTGAATGAGGGTTGGCATATGGATGATGTCCACAACCAGGCAAGAAAGACCCTCCTGATTGGTTTTCACCCAGGGTCTGGCCAGCCTTGGGTGGGAACTGGTTAGGAGATCACCACCAGGTGACCCTGCCTTCCACATTAACTTGGAGGTGGGGCAAGAAGCCACCTCTGTAAGAACTGACTCTGCTGGCAGTGGAGTTATGAGGTTTGTGTACAGTGTGTGTGCTGTGTGAGGATTCTGGTTGTCAGAAGGCTCCCTGACTGTGCATAACAAATGGAGTTCCCAGGATGGTGGGGAGAAAGATGAGTCTCTCTTTCAGAAAATTCTACATAAATGGACTCCTTGTCTGGCTGGTTCCACCTCCCATGGCATGGTTCCTTGGCCAGCTTTCTCCCTTCTGCACATCCTTTACAGTGAGTGAGTGCATTGGCTTATTCCTTCCCTCCAACTGTCTGGCACTTTGGATCTTTGGTGTACAATGTGGGAGTGAAGGGTGGGCTCTGGCTGTTGTTTTGCCTGGTAATAATAATAATAATATCCTTCTGTGTTGGGCAAGTGGTCAGCAGAAGAACATGCTGGACAGCTGGATAGAGGGGAACGTACAAGGTTCAACAAGGTTAAGTGTAGAGTCCTGTGCCTGGGGAAGGAGAACCTCATGAACCAGTACAGGTGAGGGGATGACTTCTGGAAACCAGCTCCACGGACAACAACCTTGGAGTTCTGGTGGAGAGCAGGTTAACCATGAACCACCAATGTGCCCTTATGGCCAAGAAGGCTTATGTTAGTGGGGCTATGTTAAGAAGAGTGTGGCCATCAGGTCAAGGGAGGTTCTCCTCCCTCTCTACTTTGCCCTGGTGGGGTCAGATCTGGAGTATGGTGCCCAGCTCTGGGCTTCTGAGTGGCTTCCCAGTTCAACAGGCAACTATTGAAGAGAGTCCAGTGGAAGGCTGCAAAGATGATGAAGGGACTGGAGCATGTCTCTTAAAGCAAAAGGCTGAGAGACCCAAGACCCATGAAGCAGGTTAATTACGTGCTCTGAGAAGCCTGAGAAACTGGGAATCCAGAGAAAGCCACATCCTAGCATAGCTTCTCTCCCTTTATTGCTGAGGACTGCCACCCAGAACTAACTCAGAGCACACAGAGATAGACATTGCTCCTTCATTGTTCATCATTAGCCCTTCATTCCTAATTCATCCAGATAATATGCATGTAAGCTGCCACACATTCATACAGGAAATAGAAACAAAACTGTTTACAAACATTTTAGTAATATGTTGGCATTTATATGCCTAATTTTCTACAAACATTGATAAACAGTAACTGATGTTAGGAGTTCCATCGCTATATGTTATCAGAAAATTGGAATCTGTTATTGATCAATGTGACAGTTATTTGAAAAACATTAACTGTGTAGTTCATTGCAGTAGGACAAACTAATTACCAATAGAGGTCCAGAAGAGAGCAGACACATAGCAAAAAGTGGATAGTCTGCCAAAAAAATCTTCACATATATTTTACAGCCTGAATGGAGACCATTTACTGCTTAGAAAATCAAATCTCTTTTGGAATAAATCAGATGCCATAGGAGTCTAAGTAGATTTAAGGAAAAAAAAAATTAATAAATGAAACTCAGTTGAACCACAGAGAAATAATGTATATTCAGTAAGCATTTCAAAATTAAACTGATGAATGTAACTTTTACTCAATCTTATATTCTCTAGATTTAATTAAAAGTTAAATGTGAACTTTAGAGTCTGAGTGAGTGAAAGAAACACAAAAATTGGCTTTGAGAATATGATAAATGTGTGTTGTACAGCTACCTGTTAGTCCTGTAAACCTAATTATGGCAGAAGAGGTGATAGTTTGAATTCTTTGAGAACAGATCTTCACTTGATAGAGTGACACTCTTTAAAAAAATCCACTTGCTTTCTGCATGTCAGGTAGCAGGGAAATAATTTAAAAGTGGAAAAATTTACAGCACAGAACAATATTCATAGCACACAACATTGCTGCATGAATGAATGTGTGGTTAACCTTTGATATGTGGTCATAAACCAGAAAGCTGATATTATAGAGGATTAAGTTTGGGACTGATTAAACTCCATGGTAAGCATTCTATTGGTCTCGAAGAATCAGGGTTTTGACTGTGCATTCTATTAGGCATTTTAAGACCAAGACAGATTTATAATGTCAGAAACCTTGGCTCTGTCCTGGCATAAATCCAAAATGTTGGTGTGTAAGGTTTAAATGAATCCATTTGCAAGTCATTTGATATAAAACCACTTCAGACTCAAAGGTCATTTGAGCTTCGAAATGACAGCACTAAACCATATATACTGAATGTCTCTTTTTCAGTTAAGAAATTCACTAGAAGTAAAATTAGAACCCATTCTAAACATGGTGTAGCATATGCCAATAAGCTGAGGCCAACTGTAAATTCTAGTCTCTGAAAAGCAGTGGTAGATGCAATTTCCTTTGGTAATCAGCCACTAGTGTCGCAGAAAGACTGTTTAAATGTATATTTTGGATCTTCTTGGAGTATCAATGGACTATTTTAAAAGCTAGTCCTCAACTCCATTCCAGCCAGTGCAGCCACATATGTTCTCTTAAGTCTTCAGTCTTCCACTAGTAACACCAACACCTACGCACCAGCAAACATGATATCTACTTGTCATTTGAGAGGAGGAACATGTAAAAGATGTTTGCTAATGGCTAACTTCTCATCCCCTCATCCAACTGCAACCCTCTTTTGAAAGGGATGTAAGGCCACAACCACTTACCTACTCTGACTTCTCTCCAACAGCTGATCTTTTTCATTTCAAATCTTATCATCTCATTTGTTTGTCAGTTCTTGCAAGTTTTGCTTCTTCTTGCAAGTTCTTGTGGAATGCCACTGGGGAGAAGAATAGGAGTTACAGTGCATTTATAAGGTTGGGGAACAGTGATCTCAACCCTGTTGTCATCTAAATTGATTGAGGCCAGACATGACTGCAAGCAAGAGCAATTACACTGCATATGATTTACATGTTTTAGTGTTGCTAGCATGTGTGGTTTAAATGCTTATCATAGAATCATAGAATCATAGGGGTTGGAAGGGACCTCGAAAGATCATCCAGTCCAACCCCCCTGCCAGAGCAGGGTCACCCAGAGTACATCACACAGGAAATGCTTGGGCAGAGAGAGAAAGAGACTCAACGAAAGATGGCTTCCATCAGTCAGGAATGCCACCAAAGAAAGGGAAGAGCTCAACATCTCATTGAAATAAATACCTTTTTTTTTAGCAACTGCAGTGCAGATGTTGACTTCTGGTAGAACAAAATAATCTGTGAAAAGGAGAAACTTCAGTCTTACAGAAAAGAAAACCTCCATTTGTGGAAAAAGAGGGATTTGGGATTTTGCTTTGTTTGTTTTGTTAGGGGAGAACCAGGCTGGATCTGAGAGACTGCTAGAGGGAAGGATGCTGCAGCTCCAACCAGCAGTGAGGTCCCAGTGCACACAGGCAGAAGTATACAGAGAATAATGATACACCACGTATGTACAGGCCACACAGCTCAGCACAAGAGTGGGAGGACAGATATATGTTCATATCTACAGTGTGGGTGGCCCCATGGCAGCTCAGACATGAGTCTCTGAGGCCAGAATCTGCTTCAGATGCTGACACAGATACCCTCAAACACACACACACACGGAGCCAGCTTGGATGCCCTGATCCCCAATAGCCAACCCCACACCACCCCTGTGACCTCACTTTCAGAGACCCACTCACTCTCTGCCTCCCAGGCCACATCACCTACTTGCTGGCTCGCCTGGTTTGATCTTCACTGGTGTTCACACGCTCATTTGCACACCTACACTTGTTCCAGTGGCTGGTGCCACAGACACAGGGGTCCCTGCAACCCAAGGTCCCACTCCAGTTACTGGCATCAGCATCCACTCACTGGAGCCTCTTCAGCTGCTGGCATCACAGACACACAAACCCTCCAATCCATGATTTGGCTGCAGTCACACCCCCCCCACACACATACACACGATAGTCCCTCACCTAAGAATAGGGTAAAAAGTAATTTTAAAGGAATAAAATGAATTTTCAAGCTAGCACTTTTAAGTAAGCAGTTTTGGTGCTTTCAAGTTTACAAACCACTATCCTCCAGTTCTCAAGTCTAACAATATAACGCTCATATACTGGAAAAAAAACCAAAATGAACTGGGCAAAACCATCTCAAGTAACAACAGAACTAGAGGGAATGGGGCAAAGCTGGCAGTGGCAGATTCAGGCTGGATGTGAGGAAGAAGTTCTTCCCCATGAGAGTGGTGAGACCCTGGCATGGGTTGCCCAGGGAGGGGGTTGAGGCCCCATCCCTGGGGGTCTTTAAGGCCAGGCTGGAGGAGGCTCTGGGCAGCCTGATCTAGTGGGAGGTGTCCCTGCTCATGGCAGAGGGGTTGGAACTGGGGGATCCTTGTGGTCCTTTCCAACCCTGACAGATTCTGATCTGTTTTAGCAGAGGACTTTGGAGCCCTGGTGGCTCGGTGGTTGGACTTGATGATCTTGGAGGTCCCTTCCAACCTAAAGGATTCTGTGATTCTATGATTCTATGATAATAAGTCTCAGTTTAAGTGGTATTTAACTTGGAACATAGAAAATGTCAGCATTTAGGATTCAGTATATTTCCCGTATGTTCAGAATTCTGAGGGGGAAAAAAAAAAATTGAAGAAGCTAATTACTATTTGCAAAAAGTTTAAATAGAGTTTTGAACCAAATTTAGTCTCCAGAAGCCTGTGTTTCTGTAGAAGAAGTGCTTGGCGTGAGCATGCTCATACTTGACAGCATCCCCCACAGCATCCTCCTTTCTAAGCTGGAGAGATGTGGGTTCGATAGGTGGACTGTTCAGTGGATAAGAAACTGGCTGGATGATCACACCCAGAGAGGAGTGGTCAATGGCTCCATGTCTAGCTGGGCAAAAGTGACCAGTGGTGTCCCTCAAGGGTCTGTACTGGGACTGGTGTTGTTTAACATCTTCATCAATGACACAGACAGTGGCATCAAGGGCACCCTCAGCAAGTTGTGGTGCAGTTGACAGGCCAGAGGATGAGAGGTCATCCAGAGGGACCTGGACAGGCTGGAGAGGTGGCTCAGGTGAACCTCATGAGGTTCAACAAGTCCAATTACAGGATCCCACACCTGGGGAGGGGCAACCAACATTATTAACATTATCAGTGTAAGCTGGGAGAGGATCAATCAATATAGTCTAGAGAGCAGTCCATTGGAAAAAGACTTGTGGGTACTGGTAAATGAGAAGCTGGACATGAGCCACCAACGTGCAGCAGCAGCCCAGAAGGCAAATCAAATCTTGGGCTGCATCAAAAGAAGCGTGGCCAGCAGATGGAGAGAGATGATCCTGCTGCTCTGCTCTGCCCTGGTGAGACCTCACCTGGAGTCCTGTGTCCAGCTCTGGAGCCCCCAGCACAAGAAGGACGTGGAGCTGTTGG
>NW_008623981.1:28431-28844 GCF_000691845.1 Merops nubicus
TTCTTTAATATGAGGGTGATAGATCCCTGGAATAGGTTGCCCAGAGAGGTACTGGAGACCACATTCCTGGAGACATTCAAGGTCAGGCTTGATGAGACTCTGAGCAGCCTGATCTAGTTGAAGATGTCCCTGCTTATGATGGGGCAGTTGGACTAGATGGCCTTTGGAGGTCCCTTCCAGCCCAATGCATTCTATGATTCTATGATTCTTAATTGAAGTCTATTTGTGGGTTTGAGGACCAAGTCTGACAAAACAATTTCCTTATTTGGTAAATAAGAAACAACAATTTAGTAAAGAATTGTAAAAGCACTTTTAGAATTCAGTCCATGACACAGGACTTCTGAGATGTCTGTTTCCTTCTGGACCAACAAGAAGAAGCCAGGTAAGATACAGGGGTTTGGCTTTTACAATCA
>NW_008623982.1:0-5307 GCF_000691845.1 Merops nubicus
TATATATAAACTATATATTTATATATAAACTATACATAAATCATTTCCAGCTCCAGCCACATCCCAAGTTCCACCTCGTCCAGCCCTCCTGAACCTCACAGCACATGAATCCTACAGTTCTCAGTACCTTCCTTTCTTCAGGAGGCAGAAAGATCATGGCCATCCTATTTTGGCTGCTTCCAATGATTTAGGGGCTGGTTAGCTCAGCCATCACCCAGGTTTTGCAGGCAGAGAAGCAGGTGCTCCCTGCTTAAAGCAGCAAGTGACGTCAGGACGAGGCTCCTCGAGCAGCTTCTGTCAAAACACTGAAGCTTTCTGCTGCCTCTCTGAAGGTCAAAAGCTTCCTCACAGTTGAATTCCCTGAGCAAGCAAAGCTGGGCATGCTCCTTTATCTCACAGCCTGCTGACAATTCTGAATGCCACAGTCAAACTGCCATTTGTGGAAGAGGAAAAACAAAAGGAAGGCAAAACAAAAACCAAAACCTTCTTGCCTTTGTCAATCTGTTCCACAGTGGAGCAGGAGAGATCTCAGTGCAACTTGTCATTGTGATTCCCCCTCCATCTCCTCCCTGCATGAAATTCAGAAGGCTTTTTGAAGAGGAGAAGGAATAAATTAGGGCTAGGGCTTATGTTCTTCCCTTCCCTCTCACCTTTCCTTCCATAGCTGGAAATTTAAGTGCAAAAAGCCTGTAGCTACTGGCTCTCTCTCTGGAGAGCACCAAACCAAACAGCAGCAGTATAGAGAGTTCTTACATCTTCACATCCTATTAAAGAGCTTTGTGCTTTCCAGTTGCATTTAGAAAGCAAACCCTGACAAATATCAGGATTTTTTTTCTTCATTGAATGGTTTCCAGTTCTGCCAACGACAATAATGTGGATAAAATGCTATAAAACAAACTAAATACAGCAAAACTACCCAGAGGATGGCAAAGACAACCTACTGTGTCCTCCTGCTTTCTAAGATCTCTCTCTTAGACCTTCATTTGCCATGTAGCAAAACAAAAATGGGAGGTTTACTCAATATTAACTCACTCTAGGCAGACAGCAGCTCCCCCTGATCCACACGTGACTTTTAAAGACAGGAGAAGCCAAGATCATCATTTCATTTCATAAAGGAGAAAACTCCTTCAAAGCCATCTCAGAAGTAGCTCCAAATCCACTTTTTAATTGCAAATCCACAGCAATTAATTCTCCCATGCCAAGTTTGTCAGCCTCTGTTGCTGTGCTACAACAGAACCTCACTTCATCCTCCTAACACACAGTCCTCAAGAGAATAAAACACAAAAGGGGAGCAGGGGACAGGGCTCAGTGTTCAGTGTGGGCTAAAGGCAACATGTTAACTCTGATCAGCAAAGCTTTGGGATTTCCAGTCCATCACCTGGCTCACAGAAACACTGCTGTGCTTGGAAGAGATCTTGAAGATTATCCAACTGTTCCCCAGCCCTGCCAGGTCCCCACTGCCCCGTGTCCCTCACCCCACATCGCCACGGCTTGGAAACCCCTCCAGGGGTGGGGACTCCACCACTGCCCTGGGCAGCCTGGCACAGCCCTGGGCAACCCGCCAGGGCAAGAAATTGTTCCTCAGGGGCAACTGAAACCTCCCCTGGGGCAACCTGAGGCCTTTTCCTCCTGTCCCTTGTCCCTTGGGAGCAGAGCCCGACCCCCCCCTGGCTCCAGGTTCCTGTCAGGAGCTGTGCAGAGCCAGAAGCTCTCCCCTGAGCCTCCTTTGCTCCAGGCTCAGCCCCCCCAGCTCCCTCAGCTGCTCCTCCCCCCACTTGGGCTCTAGACCCTTCCCCAGCAGCTCCGTTGCCCTTCTCTGGCCACGCTCCAGCCCCTCAAAGTCCATCTTAGAGTGAGGGGCCCAAAATTGTCCCCAGGATTTCAGATGCAAAGTTTCTAAGAAATCATAACAAGTGCTGGTCTTTCTTTTAGTGCTTTTGTGTCACACACAGCATTTTAAGAGTTCCTTCAGCAGCTCTGTTAACTCTACCAAGGGCAACCACATCCCAGATCCTGCCTTTAAAGGTAGAAGCAATTTTCTGCCCTGTTTTTCTTCATGGCAACCCATGTATGCTAACCACTGGAAAGTTAACAAGGAACCAGATAAAAGAGAAACCCTGAAAACAAGAGGTTCAAGCAGAGAAACATCTATTCAAGTTACCAGGACTGAATTCAGTGTGTGAAGAAAGCCTAACAGGAGCCACGTGGCTCCTTCACAAAGGCTGGATCAAAGTATTATCAAAATAACTACAAAAACTGATAAAAACCACCCAGTGCTGCACACTGTAATAACAGCCAGACTCACAAAACCCTCAGAAGTTGCCATGAACGTGCAGCAGGCTGTGCCCAAGGGAATTCCAACTCCATCCCCTTAAGAGGTGGCTTCACTTCAGAACAAAGGGAAAACCCCAAAGCAGTCAGACTGCACAACAGGCCCAGGAATGGCAAATTTTGAGGTGAATTTGAAGCTAACAGGAAGCAGCACAGGTTTATTTTGAAGTATCACAAGCAATCATCTTATTTGCCTGGAAGAATTTTGTTCATCAAAAAAACATGACCCAATAGTGTAGAGAAAGGAGCTTTAGAAGAAATTTTATTCAGCACTCTCAGCTACAACCTGTAAAAGTGAGTCACAAATATAATAACCCAATGGGTGGGACTGGTAACAAAAAAGGGGAAGATGTAATTCTTTGCAGATTAACTGCCACAGTTGAAGCTTGAAGATAAAAAGTCATTCAGTTGGATCTTAGGCAGAATTTCTCTCCTGGCAGAGTGGTGAGGATTGGCCCAGGCTGCCCAGGGAGGTGCTGGAGTCCCCAGCCCTGGAGGGGTTCAAACAACATGTGGATGTGGCACTTGGGGACATGGTTTAGTGGCCATGGGAGTGTTGGGTTGGTGGTTGGACTTGATCATCTGAGTAACCAAGAACCAATAAAGGTGAAATATTAAATCCTGGAAGTTGTCAAACCAATCTTTAACTAAATTGTGATGATTTTATGGGGGAGAAAGCAACAGCAATGCTTAGTTTTTCTGAAGTAGAGGTGTCAGAACTGAAAAATATAAATACAATAAAATATTCACTCTTCTGAATGCACCCCAAGATACCATTGACCTTTACAACCACAAGGCCACACTGGTGGCTCATGGTAAGCTTGCTGTCCCCCAGCACTCCCAGGGCCTTCTCCATGGAGCTGCTTCCCAGCAGGTCTCCCCTGTCCTGTCCTGGTCCATGGAGTTATTCCTCCCCAGGGGCAGGACCCTCCCCTTGCCCTTGTTGAACTCCATGAGGTTCCTCTCTGCCCATCCCTCCAGCCTGTCCAGGTCTCACTGAATGTCAGCACAGCTCTGGTGTCTCAGCCACTCCCACCAGTTCTGCATCAGCAGCAAACTGGCTGAGGGTTCAGTGTCCCTTCCCCTAGGTCACTGCTGGAGATGCTGAACCAGAGTGGACCCAGTCCTGACCCTGGGGAACTCCACAGGCCTCCAACTAGACCCTGTGCTGCTGATCACAGCCCCCTGAGCTCTGCCTCTCAGCCAGTTCCCAACCACCTCCCTGTCCACTCATCCTGAGCTTACCTTTGAGGGTGTTAGGGGAGTCAGTGTCAAAAGCCTTGCTGAAGCCAAGGTGGACAACACCCACTGCTCTCCTCTCCCCTCACCCACCCAGCCAGTCACACCATTGCAGAAGTCTGTCACAATAGCCAAGCATGGTTTCCCCCTGGTGAATCCATGCTGACTACTCCTGATAACCTTCCTGTCCTCCACAAGCTTAGAGATGACCTCCAGAAGGAGCAGTTCCATCACCTTTCCAGGGATGGAGTTGAGGCTGACTGGCCTTTAGAGAGAATCCCAAAAATTTCTAACTTTACTCAGGTTGACATTTAATTGCAAAGGAAAACAAGACTATAGCTTCACCTGAGACCAAAGATCACCAGTTCACCTCTTAGAAGATCTAGAGAAGGTACACAAGCCCTCTGTCTCATTTTAAAAATGGGCTTTCACAACAGAATTACACAGGATGTATTTTGTAAACACCAGTTCTTACTAAAACAAGTCAAATCCAGGTCAGGAATAGATTTTAAAGGGAAAAGTAAAATCCTAATTGTTTAGCAGTTAAACAAAAGGCATCTTTGAACCTACCTAGCAGTGAGCCATGTGCTGTAATTGCAGGAAACTGTCTCCTGGATGCTTCTGCTGAAGGCAACACTCCTTCCAGGGTAGGGAGCTCTGTCAGGCCACTTCTGTCACAGGTCAGGCCAAGCTTTGTCTCTGAGGCAGCAGTTAAACGGCTCCCATCCACTTCTGCTGGGAGCTGGTACCACAGCTCAGCTCCCTAAGAACAAGTGGGGAGGAAAAAAAAGTGTTAGAGTATCAAGAGTAAGTTTAGGAGCAATAATTTTATTGTTTCACAACTGTATTTCCTACACAAATAGTCATTCTTGAATGTAAAATAATTATGAGGCACTAGGAACTGCTGAAGTCCACGGGCAGTTCTCACCACTGCCTAATTGGTCATCACTCATTATCTAGTCACCAGCCTTCCATCAGCTGTCTGAAACTCAGTTCCACCTCCAAATCCTGCCACTGCAGGAGATGTTTTCCCAACCAGGATGAAGCTTCTCATTTCAAAGGAAAACTGTGGCTAAGGACAAATGGTTCCACAGGATGCTGGGCCCATACAGCTCCTGGCACTGCTAGAGAAGGTGATTTGAGCTGTAAAAAGGGAGAGTAACAAGCAGAAGAGTTTCTGTTTCCAGGAGTTCTGAGTTCACAGAGATAATGCCTAAGACTCCCAACCAGCTCTTTGGTGTATTTTAAGACTTCCAGTTCATACCCAAATGGAAAGGAGCAGCTTTGGTTCAAATTCATTCACAAATTTGCATCTCAGGAAATTATCAACCACCTAAAATTTTAATGACAGAAAAGGCACACAGACCAGTCTCCAGTGAGGAGCATGAAGAATATCACCCATTTCTAAGGCAAACCATTATCATCTGCATATATAACTTGTAATTATACATCAATAGAAGCAAGAAAGTGTCATTAAAACTAAGGTCTAAAAGTAGATTCCCCATGAACTGAAGGGTGGCTCTGTGCTAACATATAAATTGTCTCTTTGGAGAAAGGCAACTGAAGAGGCAGTAGCAGGACCAGGTTGGGGCAAATTCCCAACTGCATCAGATCAAAGATACTGCTGCAAAGAAGAAAATGTTACAGAGGACAAGATATACCAGGTTTATAAGCAGAAAATGGAAAGAGGGAAGAAAAACAACTACAGAAAATCACTGAACTACCAAGGATTCAGTT
>NW_008623983.1:0-2357 GCF_000691845.1 Merops nubicus
TTCGTGCTGGAGTACCATGTTGCCACAAGATTTACTTTTCCAGGCCCAGGATGGTGTTCCGGGCAATGGCGTGAGGTACTGGATAGGTTTCCAGCCATCCTGTGGTTGTTTCCACCATGGTAAGCATGTAGCACTTACCCTGGTGAGTTTGAGGGACTGTGATGTAATCAATCTGCCAGGCCTCCCCATACCGATATTTTGACCATCGTCTCCCATACCACAAAGTTTTTAACTGTTTAGCTTGTTTGATTGCGGCGCACATTTCGCAGTTGTGGATAAACTCTGCAATAGCGTCCATAATTAAATCCACCCCTCGGTCACAAGCCAGAAATGTTATCAAGCCGTCTACTTGAAGGGAAAACCTACAACCACCTTTTCGTACCACACGCGCATAAATCGACAATGCTATGACCTCCATACTCTAAAAATTTGTGATTTATTGGGACAACAATATTGGGTGGCATCAAATAAGTGAGCAGGAGGGCAAAAATTGGGAATTGGATGTCCAAAAGGAGAAAAATGAGTTTGTTCTTCCAAAGCTGGGCACTGGGACATATCAGATGGGGGTAGAGTCCAAGATATGATAAAAATGGAAATAGTGAAGAAAAGGACTGAATTTATAAAGAAACAAAACAAAATAAATTTAAAGCCATATGGATCTTTATACAAGGATATTAGGGAATAATTAAAGGAGTTACATCTTCCAAAATTAGGACAGAATTTATTTGTGGATTTAGGGGAAAAGGTGAGTAAGGGATTAAATGTCACTAACTGTTGGATTTGAGAGTCCTTAATGACTGAAGAATGGCCTTGGAAGGGAACTAGTTTAAAACCAGAACTCCTCCTCCAGTGGAATCATACTCATAATACTAGGGAAGATAGGCCCGAGGGATGGATCCTAAGTTCTGATACAATAGGAGAGGAATGTATATGGAGAAAAGGGAGAACCTACTTAAACAGTGTAGGAGACACTCCCTGTTGAAGGTACAAAATAAATAATGGCACTTCCACTTGGTGACATCCAGAAAAACCAAGATGGGTTTGGTCACTTGTTAATACAACTGTATTTATGACTGCAGTTATGATGAAAGGACAAAATTATTTCAATGTAAAGAGTCAATTACTAACCCTTATCAGTCAATCCCAGAAATATCTGAATTCTGTGAAAATATAAATAACACTGAAAAAGGATTTTGGAAAGCTCCTGAGGGATTATTCTGGATATGTGGAAGAAGGGCCTATTCGGAATTACCTCCAAATTGGGAGGGTAGCTGTACCCTAGGCCTTATCCAACCCAGGTTTTTCTTGTTATCTGGAAATGAAGGAGACAACCTAGGAATACCCCTATATGATTCTCTAAAGAGGGCAAGGAGAAATGAAATTGGAGGGAGACAAAAATAGAATGAAGATGAATGGCCTTCTGAGTGAATTATCCAGACACATGGGCCAACCACTTGGGCTGAAGATGGGAGTTGGGGATATTGAATCCCTATTTATATGTTGAATCATATTATTAGACTCTAGTCTAGTGGAACTAATTACCAATAAGACAGCTCAAGCTTTAGAGCCGATGTCCCAACAACAGAAACAGATGAGGGCTGCAATTTGTCAAAACAGATTGGCCCTGGATTACTTATTGGCTGAAGAAGGAGAGGTTTGCGGTAAATGGAATACCTCGGATTGTTGTCTAAAAATAGATGATAATGGAAAAGCTGTTATAGAAATAGCAAGGGAAATTCAGAAAATTGCACATGTTCCAGTGCAAAAATGGGAGTCCATGTTAAAGGCTAACTGGTGGAATGATCTCTTTGGAGGAGCCTGGTGGAAGAAAGTAGGATTTATCATCTTATATTCAATAATGGGACTATTATTCGTCCCCTGCTTGATCCCCTGTTTCATTTGTTTAATAACAACTGTAGTCCAAGGCATGCAAGTAGTTTCTATGCCAATGGATTCAAAACTGGCGGCCTCTGGTTCTTCAAAAAAAAAAAAATTATGGTATTAAGAAAAGTTAATAAAATACCACAATCATTGGAGGAGGCTGAACTAATTTATGAGAAAAATGACTGGATCAGGCAGAACTGGATAATGACGCAAGCCAAATGTAGTGTAAAAAGACAAAAAGGGAGAATTGTGAAAAATGGAGAGGGAGATTGTTTGCTTTCGCCATATCATGCATACCAGAGATGGTGCCATGCCGTTGTCACAGTCTGTTCAACTCGCCAGAGGCGTGATGGTTCATTTACTACGATCTCGAAGTGCAAAAGAAAATTCAAAGGGAGTTTTACTTCAATCAAAAAGTGAAACTTTTTTGTTTGCCTGTAAAGTGACGTGCGATAGGTAAAGGTGTGACAGGA
>NW_008623984.1:0-21103 GCF_000691845.1 Merops nubicus
ATATATATATATATATAAAATATTGTTTTCTACATTCACAAAGAAAAAAGAATATCAAAATCTATCCCAGAGCAATGGAATATCATCGGGGTTTATCTAAGGCGTTTTAAACAGAATAAGACAGACAAATGTACTAGACTTGGTTGTGAATTTTTAATTTTTCATTGTAGAATCTTTAACACAAAGATGAGAAAAATGTTAGACAAGATAAATCATCACCATTCCAAATGGAAATCCATTCTTTGTGTAACAAGTTAAATGGAACATACTGCTGATAGGGTAGGAGGGAAAATGCTATTTACAGAGAAAAACACAGAATCATAGAAATCTGGGCTTGTCTTTGGCACAACAGGAGGTGTTAGGGTGAGAGTCAGTATCCTGGCTTCAAAGGCTGTAGCTTGGCTTATCCTTTGAGGCTACTTACATATTGTCTGTGACTCCAAAATGCAGCACTCAGCCCCAGGCTGAAAGCCTTAGGGGTCCTGCTTCTTCTCTGTCCACCTGTCTCCTGCATTTTGTGTGAGTGTTGTTTCTTTTTCTGCCAAACTGCACAGACCAGAGTTAATGAAATATTTTAGTACTGGAACAACATACTTCACTGTTTCTACTTTGTGCTTTCCCTGTTTATATAATCTAGAATTGTCTTCTCTTCCAGTGTTGAGCATGTATTTGCTTACAATTGTTTTGTGGGCTGTTGCAACAGATGGATTGGTAAATCCAATTTCTTTGGATACAACAGGCATGTTATGTTATATATCACCACTATTTTGAAAGAGCAGGAACCTCTCCTCCAAACCACAGCTTTCAGCATGGCTCTGGGTCCCAGGCAGAGAGAGGGAAGGGAATTGTTACTTTTATTGCACAGGGATCCCATTCAATTTGTGGATCCCATGAAAAGATCTCAGGTTTTAGCTTTAGAGCTTTCTGATTCAGTCCTAAGGGCTGCCCACTGTGTCTGCAGCAGGACACAATTACCCAGTTACAGACACCTCTGTACACACAATGCCAGTGAGAATTCCACTGAATTCTCTGTGTGAATTCTCAGCTGCTGTGTGCTATGGCTTTGCCACAGGAAGTATGTAGCCCAGTAAAAATCAGCAAATAATGCCCTGTAGATATCACACATGAATATTAGGGTTTTCTGTAGCTTATTTTTCTTGGAGAATAGTACAATTTTTGCCCATCCTGAAACTATTAATACCAAACAGAAACTTAAATCTGTGAGCTCTATTTACACACACATACACTGTCATTAGGCTCAGAGTTTTTCCCTGCTGAAAGGAAGCAATAAACATCAGTGTTTGCACACTCACTTCCACAGCTCAGCTGAGTGAGGGGCCAGGTCCCACCGTGCCAGCAGAAGAGTGTCTGTGTTTAGCCCATAGCCAGGGCTGAAGTGCAGCAGTTGCTCCATCACCCAGTGACCCCTCCCCAGCCAAGAAGGTGGATCAGGAGAAGGAGACCCACAAGCTGAAATGAAAACAGATTTAATGAACCAGCCAAACTAATACCAATGGCAGTATAAAGTAAACAAGGTTATACTCAGCTCAGCACATGGGTGATGGTCACAATGAATGGGGAAGGCAACCTCAGGAGCAGGAAGGGGAGCAGGGTCAGGAGGAGCCTGAACAAGAGCAGGAGCCTGAACAAGAGCAGGAACCTGAACAAAAAGCCTCCTATCCCTGGCAAACCTTCCCCTTTATACTGAGCATGACATTTCTGGTGTGGGATGCACCTGTAGCCAATTCAGGTCCAAACTGCTAATGGCCTGCAGACTATGGCAGGCTTGGAATTCTGTCCCAGCAAAACCAAGACAAAGAGTCACTGGTTTTGCCAGCAAACTATGTACTGAGCTAAGTACAGGAAAAGGAGACTGGTCTCGATCAGGTACAGAATAATCTTTGGGCCATTAAAAGGTAGATAGTCCAATTCAGAACTATATTCTGCTTTGAAATTTTTTTTCTAGACAGTTTAATAAGATAAGGTTCAGTATGGTTGAATAAAATATATATATATATATATATATATATAGCCAAAAGTCCTAAAGCCAAGGACTTAAAATTTAAGAAACACTCCAGTACAATTCACCTCTGTTCAGACCTGGAACATCATTGTGTGCATGACTCATGTGGAAAAACTAGTGTCTGATCATGTAACTGAAATCTGTTAGGTAATGCACATACTTATGTCTGCTGGTTCCCAAAATTAACACAGGCACCAAGAGAGCACGGAAAAGTACTAGCAAACAATCTGAGTGTTGAGGAGCGTAGAGGATACAAGAGATGAAGTGGATGATTAAGCACCAGAGTGAAGGTCAATAAATAGTTTTTTTTTTTTTAAAGACAAAAAGAGCTTTGACACTTGGACCCTGCTGAGGAGAGAGAATACAATTTGCTTGGGTCTGGAAAGCAGCAGAACACAGATGAGTCTGTTCCCATAGTGCAGTGCAGAATGTGCCCATGGGTAATCCTGCCCTCTGTGCTCTGGTCCAAACACTGCTAAGGACTTCATATTAAGATGCCATACAATAAAATTAACTACACTGTAGGTGCCATCCCATACTTCTGCTTTGACAGTCTCAGAGTGATGTAATAATCTCATTTATAGTCCATTGAATTAATTTGTTCTCTTCATAGATACTTTGATTTCAGCCTCCAAGCACTTACATTATTAGAATCCTGCAACATGAAGAAGGCTGTACCAGAGCTAGGATCTTCCAGAGTCTTCAGGCCAGCCTGGAAAGAAGTGGCATGTTTTGAACCATGACCTCCACTGGAACAGTCTGTAGAGTACAACTGAGTATCTGTTACTTGACTTCATTAAATCAGATTGGATGACTTTATTAAAAAAGCTTGACTTATTTTAGACACTTTTACTGGTACAGTGAAAAACTCTGAATTAAAGAAGAGGCATGTTCTGCCTTTCTGGAAGCAGTGCCAGCCTATCCGCTCTGTCCTTTGCTCTTTGGTTGTCATTTCTTCATCTCTATAAAGCACTTTCAAACACTGAAGTGACAGCAGTGAAATGAAGCGTGTGTATTTCTGGTGCAAGACCCAATTTTACACTACTTATTCTAGGCTTTTCTTCTAGTGCATTAATAGAATTTTTTTCTCCCTTTCTTTTTTTTATTTTCCTGGGAATTTTAGGTGAAGATGCTTTGTTGCCAACACCTCAGAATATCTCTATTCTTTCTACCAACATGAAACACTTCTTAACTTGGAGTCCTGTGATTGTCCAAGGAGAAACTGTGAGATACTCCGTTCAGTTTCAGGGGTAACTTCTGGATGTTTTTCCTCTTCTTTGCTTTTTTGGACACTGTTTTTTTTTCCCCCACTTGTGATCAACAGTGCTGGAGTATCAAACTTATGCCTGTGTGCTGAATAGTGTGCAGGAAAGCCAAACAGTGCAGGATTTTAAGTCTAAGTAAACAGTTTGCTCTGGTTCTGGGAGTGTTTACAGGTTAGTAGGTACCTGGGTAACCCAAGGTGTACATTAAGAATACATATAAAAACTGCCATTGTCCAAAGAATTCAAAAAGTAGGAAGATTAGCAACAGTTTGTTTAGAAGACAAGAGAGAAAATAAATGAGATTTATTCAGTGTTAAACTTCTGAACATTTAACCCATATTACAGGAGGTTTCTGGTACCTCTTGAGCTCTGACTTGTATCACACTATGGGTTTGGAATTCTGCCTTCCAAGGGATGATCAAGTCAAGTGAGTAGGCAGGATTTGATGCATCAACACTGTGTTGACTGTCCCCACCTCCTACAATATCAGGCTGCACTTGGCTGATGAACAAGGTGGCTCTGGGAGATCCTCTGTAGATACAATCTAAAACACAGCCATGCTGTTTTCACACACTCCTGGGACTCCAGCCTCAGTGTATCCTCACACTAGTTTTACCTGGAAAGAACTAGCAGGCAGCCTTAGCCCCTGTCAGAGGTAAATACCCTGGGAGCCTGTTGCCTGTCTGCTTTCCCCTCCTCTGCTCAGGGAGTATGAACGAGAGTATGCCAACGAGAGCTGGATCCCCATCTGCGAGTGCTCCCTCCTGGCCACCACGGCGTGTGACATCACAGAGGACATTTCAGCCACCGTGGCCTACAGCCTGCGTGTGAGGGCACACCTTGGTGCTGGCAGATCAGAGTGGGGCACCCTGAAAGGTTTCTTCAATCGCATCACAAGTGAGTCCTGCTGTTTGCCTTAAGCTACTTCGGTCCTGTTAATGGCTCAGAGCTTGGTGTTGAGGGATCCCTTACGTGCATGTTTCTAGATATGGGTGTCACACAAAGCCCATAAATGCACAGATCACATCCTGTTTCTCAGCCTCTCTCATACTGGGTTGGGATGTTCCACTCTTAGAGAGCAATGCTGTGTTCTTGGACATGGGTTCCTCCTGGGCCAAATTTACCAGGGTTTGAATTTCATGGGCTTCAAAGATAGGTAAGAAGACTTGAGGCATTTCTTTAGGCAAGTTGGCCACTGTTGACCTGATTTCAGGGAGTTCTAATCAATCAGGGCTGGTGTTGATGCTCCATTTAACCCATATCATTTAGTCACTTCTGAGGGTCCAGAACCCAATCTGATGGAAGCACTTACTGTAAAACTACCATGTCACCCTCTTTCTGCCTCATGCTGTCCTGGAAACCCCACTCCCTCCCAGACAGGATTCCCTCCTCCCATGTTGTCCAATATATGAAGTAACCTCAGAAGAGGAAAGAAAAATGAAATCTATTTGGTTGTATATGATGTTATAGCTTATTTATTTAGAGACATCATGTTAAGCAGATTCTCAGCTTTTAATTAAACATATAAAGTAGTTTTCCATGCCTCTCATTTGTGGCACACTCATCATAAACATACTTGGCTTCGATGTTTTCATGTTGCTCAGTATTAATGGCAATTCACTGGATCCAACAGCAAATTCTATTAAGAGCATCTCTTCTGTTTGTGGCTATATGTTGCTCTCCTTCCTTGCTTGAAAGCAAGAAGGTTGAAACCAGTTTCAGCTACAAGAGAGTGGTGAAGAATGGCATAGATAAGAAGTGCAGATGTGACCTCTGTACTGCCCTGATTCCAAAGTCTCAGCTGTACAGTGTGTGGTTTCACCCATGCTTGACTGATTCTGATTGTTTCACTAATACTCCTCACAGTAGAATTCCAGATTGAACCAAGCTTTGAGTAGTAAAGTAAGGATGAAGCAAATCACCTACAGATTTACTTGCATATGTTTACAAAAATTTAAGTCACAGCAGGTCATCAGTCCAAGTCTATGTAAAACAATGTAGAAACTAAAAGACAATCAGGATTCCTATAACTGCCAGAGTTATCCTGAGGCTCGTGTTGCTTTTTCCTTCACCTTTGAATAACTGCCAGAATTGCCACGAAGAAGCAGTGGTTTCACAGCTCCTGTTCTGTACGTTAGTGCTAAGCTGATGCCCAGGAGCAGCAGAACTGGCCTGATCTGGTGTCTCAACTTCTGGCTGCCCAGCTGGTTCTGCTGCTGTTGATCACATGGGACCCTCAGGCCAGACACTTTCTCCACTGGAGAAATTCAAAACTTTTCAAGTTCTGTGCAACTGAGCTATTGCCAAACTCCTGTTTGAATTGCCAGGCATGATCCTCCTCTTGCTCAAAGTCACTTGCTGTATTGAGACATACTGGAAGGTAGAGAGAAGTTTCTGCCACACAGAAGCAACTAGCTGTTAGTCCAGGTTGGCACCTTCTCTTCCTCACCTAGCTGGGAAAAAGACGGTTTTTAAGGGTTGCCTCTGATGTGTGATAATGGTGCTCTCTCTGTGTTGGCAGCTTCCCTGACCCCACCACTGATGAAGGTCATAGCAGATGGGTATCATTTACTAGTGGAGCTGGAAGACATGGGGCCTGCCTTTCAGTTCTGTATTCTCTATTGGAAGAAGGGCCAGGAGAGTAGGGTGAGTTTTTTGGGTTTTGGGCAATAACCGAAAGCCCACATACTTAGAGCAAAAGCATACAGACATTGCCTATAGCCTGTTTGCCAGGCCAAGCTCCTGCTGGGAGGCTGGAGGACCTGCCTGGAGTCGGCGTGTGCCATATTCCACGTACCAGTGGGTTGCTCTTACCCCCCACAGAGAAGCTTGTCTCTTCTTTCCACATTTCCTGCTCTGGGAAGAGGAATCCACCCAGAAACCTCAACTACTGAAGGAAACCAGAAGCCAGGAACTGAAGGTGTTTGTGCTGACTTTCTTCTCAGAACATCATTCGGTTTCCCCAGGCCAAGATTAAGTTGTCACACTAAGGTGCTGGCAGTTTTCCTAGGACAGTTTTGTAGAACAGCTTGCCTGTGACAGTGAGCTGTAAGTGGCTTAGGTGAGGGCATTTTTTTACACCTGGCTAATACTGAGCAGTGAAAATTTATGTTCCTTTCAGGTGCTTCAAGGCTAGGTGGAACAGGGCTTTGAGCAGCTTGATCTAGTGCAAGGTGTCCCTGGCCATGGCAGGGGTGTGGCTGGAACTAGATGATCTTTAAGGTCCCTTCCAACCCGAACCATTCTATAATTTGATTTTCACCAGATTTTTTTTGTTCTATTTTTTTTTCCCTATGGGACCTTTGTGCTTCAGTAGTTCCCAGGAGCATAAAAACTTGAAAGCAGTCATCTAAAGTCAGACCACAGGACCATCATACCCAGTATCCCCTCCACCATGGCTTTTTTCCACTCTGAGAAAGAATTAGCAATTTCACTATGCAAAAGTCTTTCTTCTGTCAGGAAGCAGCAGAAGCAGGGCTGCTTTCTGTAAGTCTGCTGTAAGCCAAGGCCAAGGGTGTTCCCAGTGCAAGCAGTGCCCTTACCAATGAAGCACAGACCACAGCCCACAGTGGGCAGAACCAGGTACTGGTAGCAAGGTCCATCAGCAGCCCCAGAAAAGGCAAGTGATGAACCAGGCCCAGAGGCTGCACAGGGACCCCAGCCAGGAGCAAAAGGACACAGGACCAGAGACAGGGCTGGAGGACAAGGCTGCAATGTAGTCACCAAGGGTTGATCCAGGACAAGCTGCCTACAACAACATCAGTCGAAAGTCCACCCAGGAGACAGGGCTGGAGACAGGCACACCTCCAGTATAGCTCAGATTGGGACTAAAGGTCCTGGGATGAGTTTCAGTGGGGCTCCTGGGCCATGGACACACAAGGTGGGTGGCCAGGCAGGTCTGGTCAGGGCCATTGCAACCTGGTTAGTGCACTCAGAGTTCTGAGGCCATTTCATCCCATGGCTGTTAGCTTAACAGGCTTTTAAAATAGATCTTCCTGACTACCTTTTGGAAATCCAACTAAAGGAGATCAAGCTGCCCCTGAGATTTATGTAACCTTAGAAGGAATCAGATAGGTTTGTATCTGATTGCCTTTTATGAATGAAATGTTTACACTTCTTCAGTATGTGAAATTAATCACCTAAACAGTAATTCCAAACTTTAGGATATTTTTTACCAACTGGACTGTCACAAGCACCAGGTTTACTGGTCAGTTCATGGCCAGTTCTCTGCTGAGACTCTTTTAATCTTTTTTTAAAATAATTGTCACATTTAACGTGTCTGATTTGAGATTTTTGCAAGAGGCTGCACACCTCAGGTGTCATTGACCTCATTTTGTCCTTGAAATCTTTTCAAACCAATGGCCCTCAAGACAACATTTCTGTGGAGACGGGTACTTTGGTGGAGAGAAGGACTTGCCCTGCCAGGAGGGCCCTGGTGGCTTATTGGAGGTGTCCATGTGTGCCTGATGCTGGAGGCTGAGCAGGCTCCTGTGAGTGCAGGCTTTGCAGCTGCAACACAGCAAGAACAAGGAGCAACTAGCTCCTAGTGACTTGTCCTCTCATGACTAAGGAGACTGGCAATAGTAAGTTGTCAACTGTGCTATTTATTGCAAGAAAACCATGTACTGCTGTTTACATGTGATTTAAGGGCTGCTGAAGGGTGTTACAGTTGCACACACCAAATTCCCTTGCTCCTCACTAGCCCAGCCTAGCCCCTCTGTGTGCTCTAGGGTCACAGCACAGTTCTGGCACCCCTGCCATATCATGCTAGCAGAGACATGATGGTATCCCAGCAAAAACTCAGATCAGTCAAGACCTTACACCAGGGGAGTAGGTCACAGTCTAGTGTTGTGGCCCAGCATCACCATCATCGTTATGCCTCTCTGGCTCACAGCTCCTTCATTTCAGCTCTTCCTTCCCTTCCAGACACATGTGGTCTCATTCTGCACTCCACTGTGCTTCCTTGTTTGCTGATTTTCTCCCTCACTCCTCTTATTCTCACAGTCCACTCTGACACCTCCTGCTGCTCCTTCCTTTTCTCCCAGTGAACTCTGGGCTAGCACCATACTAGGACTCCTATTCTCAGTTGAGTCCTTGTCCTATGTTCTGATGCTCTTTCTCCTGGGCCTGTGGCAGGTGCAGCAGAAGGTGGTGCAAGAGGTCAGGTCTGTGGTTCACCTGGCCACCATGGAGGCAGGACCTGATTACTGTCTAAAAGCTCAGACCTACGTCGAGGCCATCAACAGGAGCAGCAGCTTCAGCCCGACGCAGTGCGTGAGGGCACCAGGTAGCAGCCAAGCTCCTCCCTGCTCCCCTGCTCCAGCCATGCCTGAGAAGGGGACCCCAGCAGCTCTGCCTTTCCTTTCCTTTCTACCCAGTATCTCCTGTCTCATTTGTAACTGTGCTGCCCATTTGTTGCTGGTATCCCTTCCTGGAGGGTGCCCACAAAGAAGCACCAGGCTGGGTGGGAAGAGCAGCCCCCAAGGGTGCAGGCTGACTGCATCTTGTGCCTTGTCCTCAGGCTCTCTGAGCAGCTTTGCTGCTTTTGTTATTTCTAGGTGGCACATCCACATGGCTGGTTACTGCCCTCATCTCCTGTGCTGGCTTTGCTGTGGCTGGGTTTGCCCCCCACGTCCTCCGCCGAAAACACGTAAAATCTTCCAGTATTCCTGCGGCCCTGCTATTGTCCTGCCAGACACACTGGTAAGTTTTTTTACTGTGCTTTCTTGGTTTTGGAGGTGCTGGGTATTTGCAAGAGCATAAGGCAGGCAGGAAAGGCAGATGCTGGGTAGGAAGCCTTGCTCATCCTGGTGTGATGAGCTGAGCTGTGGGGCTCAAGCAGCCCCCCTGGGTCAGCTGCACGGCTGCCACTGCCTTGGGCTTAGAGCTCTGAACAGGGACCATGCTCCTGCTGCTTGTGAGGAAGCAGCTTGGGAGGCAGGGACCGACCCTGCCAGACCAGCTGCTCCCTGACCAAGACAGCAGTGGCACTGGCACCACTGCTCCGTGTCCCCTGGTACCAGCACGGAGCTCCTCAGCTCCTCGGTGAGGAGAAAGCAACCATCAGAAGCAGCCTCTTTTCTCACACATCAGGAGGAGTGCTGTCCAAATGTGCTGTCCAAGTCCAATCCAGGCAGCAGCTTTTGTTGCTGTGGGTTCTTGAGTGGTGGGTCTCTGGCAGCTGTAGGAGGAAGGATGGGAAGAACAGTTTGTGGTTAAAAGCAGAAGACAGACCGACCAGCTCCTCAGCCTGAAGGTGTTTGGGTGTGTTTGTTTTACAGAAAGTATCAGAGCACCCCATCCAGCTGATACAGTGTGGTGGTGAAGAAGCTGAGCAGTGTGATTTGATGGTGTGTGTGATACCCTCAGAAGAAATTCTCCAACTGTGGATTCAAGAAACACTTTAGAGCACCCCAGAACAAATCAGCCTGTGGAAACAGATCTTCTAAGCAGAGCTGGCAGATTGTCTCCCAGCCACTTTCCTCAGAGTGCCAAGAAGGTTGTTTGCTTTTCTAAAAGCTGCTGCAAACCAAAGGTGGCATTGTATGATGAGCATGTGGCCTGCTCTTGTCCTCTCTGCAGCATCTTCATCCATATACATGAAAAGCAAGTAAGGAAGGTCACAGGTGACAAGCGCCAGTTTCTATGCTTTCCCTTCGTATCCATGCCCATGACCAGACATGAGTTAACTCATGTTCCCTTTAGCTCTGTCAGCCACTTTGATGGTCTCAGGGCAGAGCTTCAGCCACCAGGATTTCACCAGAGCAATAAATATAGAGCCCAGTCCCTTCCTTCCAAATCATTTCAGCTTCAGTAATTTTGCCTCAGTATTTTCAAAAGAAATTGAGCAGCCAGTAAGAGCTTCTTATATGGCTTAAACATCTGGAATGAGCAGGGGAAAAAAAAAATGCTTTTAGGGCTGCAGGCCTTGACCTGAAGTTACAGTCCTAGAAAAGGATGTCAAGAGTGACTGGATACAACATTATCATTTTCTGCCTGTAACAGATAACAGCATATGGAGCCAACAAAGGCTAGAGAAAGGGCCATGAGGGGTGCCTGGGTTCCACCAGTGCTCAGCAGGGAGGGACGTGAGAGACAGCCAGACTTCAGAGATGGCTGGAGGGAGCTCTGAGAACCTTTTGGAGAGCAGAGCTTTGTAAAACCTGCAGCATCGCCAATACCCTGTAAGGCCAAGATCACCTTCCTTGGCAAGGGTATCAAAAATACAAACACTGGATATGCATAAAAGAAAACCAGGACCTGTAGGGAAAAGGCCATTAGGGATCAATTATTCAAATGAGAGGGGATTGGAGTGGAGGCAGGTAAGGAAAGGACAGAGAAAAGTAGGCTCAAGAAATGGGAAAATAAGTGGGAAAAGGGGCAAAAAGCTGTACAAAGCACATGAAATATGAAAGAAATACAGTTGTTCTGTGTGTATTGCAATTACAGCTGTCATCTCAAAGAAAAGTAATTCATTACCTGCAGGGCAGAGACTTATGCTAGCAGGGTATGAAGAGACTTCGAGCTGAAAAGCTTCTTTTTGTAAGACATCTCTTACAGAATGTGCCTTTTTCCAAGTTCATTCTTGCAAACTTGCATCAGGCCATCAGGTGGCAACAAAGCACCGTGAAAAAAAAACCAGCAGTGACAAGACTCTCGATACCCCTGTGCTCACTCCCCAGGCCCTGGCTGGCACTAGGCTCATCTGCTGCAGCCCAGATGCTTGTTTTATTCCTGTCTCGCTACCTTCTGTGTGGACAATATTAGGATATAGTGCTTTTGGTGCTAAAAATACGGATTGTTGCTGCTGATTCTGTAGCAAATTACACCGTGAAAAGATCCGTGCCAGGCTGAGCTTTGAAGACTCAAGGTTGATTTTCATGGTTGCTGATTAAGAAATGCCTAGTTGCAAACACCCATACCATGGTGAGCCCAGAAAAGGAGAAGATTTGGGAGCAAAGAGGAGAAGGGCATGTGCATGGGCTGAGAGGGCCAGGAGGTCTCATGCAGGGCCAGGAGGTCTCATGCAGGGCTCCCCCTTCCAGAGGCCATGGTGGTAAAGCTGGCTGAGAGAGCTCCTGTGCCTCACATTTACCCTTCCTGTGTTCCTCACTGGTGAGGATGAATTCAGGGTCTTGGTTACCTGTATGCCCCACAGGAGTGTCCCACAGGACTTGTCCATTCCATGGCTATAGGTCTGAAAAGTCTTAGCAGCTCCTCCTGTCTGCTTCCCCTGATGTTGTTGCCTTATGGTAGTACCAGCAGAGGTTTAGGGATACAGAGGAGAGGGGAAAAAACTCATTAATTTGAAACTGAAGGGCTTTAAAAATGATTCTTCTCCAGCAGCATATTAAGCACATTTCTTTCCCACTTGCAATAGCAGACTTTATGCCCTTCCTCACTGCCAATACAGTGGTTAAGCAGTTGTACCAAACTGCCCGGGCAATGTTAAAGAAAAGAAATACCTGAAAAAGACTCTTACCATCGGGAGACAGAAGGGGATTGTTTAAGTGCCACTGACACCTCAGCAAGACCACATTCAATTTACATCAGGATATTCCAGCTTGCCTCCGTGGAGATGTGAAGCCAAATTTGAGATGCTAATTGAAAGTCCCTGGAAAGTTTCTCGCTTTGAACACATGTGCTGTGTTTTGTTAAACCTGAAGATCATGGTGCAGGAGAAGAGCAATTCCTTTGCTCTCCGTGCACACGGCAGCGTGGTGCCACTGGAGCAGGCAGCTGCCACCAGCCCCTCTCTTCAGTCCATGTCTGCACGTTGCCAGAGCTCATCATGCCCGAGCAGTCATGGCAACGGGTGCCTTTGATAACCACTTTTGCTCCCACACCATGAGCCTACATCTCAAAGGAAGACCAGACAAGTGACCGCAGTGAAGAGCAACAAGTACTGATGAACTCTGCTCTGTTCCTTCCCCTCGCCCTAGTACTAAGTGGCTCCATTCCTTTCAAAACAGGCTTCTTTTTTTCCTTTCCTGAGAAAATGTTGTGTGAAAATAAAGCAAAAACTCACACCATCTTTTTTTGTGAATTTTTTTCCTATGCTGCAAGTAACCTGCGGGATGTGATTCCAAAAAAAAACCAACTTTATCCTGAAGACTTTATAAGAGCAGCAGAAATGCTGGTAAGACTGGTTTTCAAAGAAAAAGTGATTCCATCTATTGATTACATACCAGCATAAAGTCTGCTGATTACAGGAGCATCTAAAAAGAGTTGCAGGATATTACTGGGTTGACAAGAAAGCAAGGAATTCAGGTATTTGTTCTGTGACACTGACTGGCTGGAAAACAGCCTCATTTTTCCTGTGAAGTGTATTTCCTTGGAAGTATATTACTGTTGAAAATTTTTAAAGGCTAATTTAATATACAGTCCAGCATTTCACTGTTCAATTATACTGAGCTATATAATTTGAGAAATGACTATTTGAAGCATTTTCTGCATTATTATAGCATGTTTTGTCTCTTTAAAAGTTGTTTTTTTTCTCTTATAAAATCCAAAAGTAGCCAAAATCACTACTTGGGCTACAAATTGATTCCATTTCTTGTGAAGCTGGTTCCATGTCCTGCAAATGAAATGCTACACAGATAATAAACACCTCAAACACTGCAGGTAAAGATGTTTATTGCTTAAAGAGTTTGTGTACAGACAATTCTGTTGTTATTAGGGTACGAAACAACAGAAAGCAAAAATTACTCCATTCAGCTCTCTTGTGTTCATCTTGATAAATGGAACTAAGAAAAAATTCCATAATTACTAAATCAAGGTATAAAAGGAATTAAAAAATGGCAAGGTTAAGTGAAGTTGCCCCAGGAAATACTACACATGGAGCCCTAATTTGATTTCACTGGGGGTATGGGCTATAATTTAGCAATCTGATCCCAGGTGACAGAGGACACAGGCCCTCTAGCCACTGACCTCAGGGGGTTTAATCAACCTCCTCTGCAGACAAGCTGAAGGACCTGTGTTGTCATTGTCCCTGGGGACATTACAGCATTTGACCTTTTTTTTTTAAATTTTTACATTATCCTTGAATTTTTATCAGCCATCCGAATCAAGAGCATGAGGCCTATTTAAAGACACAACAGAGGCTTAAAGTAAATGCATTACACCTGTCAAAAGAGACTAGAAAGAGCAGAGAAGTGTTGGCATGGTGAAAAAGCAAGGGGAAGGGTGAGGATACAAGCAATAAGGTATCCTTCAAAAACCTGAAGTCATGTCCAAGTGAGAAAAAAAGGACGGATCACAATTTATATCTGATTACATGTAACCACACAACAAATCAGGAGAAAAAAAAAAAAACGGAGAGGTACAACTTCCTACAAGCATCTATACTAATAATAGATCTCAGAAATGGGATATTTTCCAGGGAGGCTACAGGGCCAACAGATGATCGTGTACCAAAGGAACTCTCAGAGTTCCAGCAGAAAACCAAACTAAATTTGTAACTACTTTGCTTACTATGATGGCATTCAGGAAGGTTCCCGTGTTGAGTCCTCATGCCCAAAAGCACAGGATTACCTTTCACAAGTGGATGTGTTGGGAATGCTTGTTCATTAGGAATAAAATGGACAAATTAATCCAATATTCCTGCACAGGGGTGGGAGATTTGAATACTAGCTCTGGTGCATGGGTCTTCATATGATCCCAGGATAATCCAAGCTGGAAGAGATCTCAAGGGGTCTCTAGTCCAACCTCCTGCTCAGAGCAGGGCCAGCTTTCGTGTCAGACCAGGCTGCTCAGGGCTTTATCCAGTCTGGGCTTGGAAAGCTCCAAAAGTGGAAACTGCATGTCTCTGAGCAAGCTGTTCACATTCCTGGCTGTCCTCATGGTGAAAAAACATCTCCTCAAGTCTGGACAGAAGCACTCCTGCATTATAGTGGACATAATACCAAAATTGTCAAGGCCTTCAGCAGTTTTGATCAAGGTTTGAAGTTAGCTTGGAGCAGAGGATCAAAAGAACTCTAGACAGACCTTCCAAACAAACATATTCTACAAAACACATTTGGCAGAACTATTTCAATGGGATGCTCCATAGCTGTATCAAATCATGCAGCCCATTTTGTGCTATGGGCATTATATTAACATAGGCAATATAACAGACTTTTGGGAAATAGGAATGATTTGGAGACCACCAGCAGAGCACATAGTGGAGAAAGGGGGGATCTCTTCAAAGATACACACAACCTTAGAGGCCGAGTGGAGAGGTCAAGTTTTCCCTACCTGAAACCTTTCAGGAAATTGAAAACAGAATGGACTTTTCCCCATCTAAAACTTAGTCAAGGAAGTGGTTAGAAAGAGTGAATATTCATGATCAGCTGTGAGCCTGGAAACCCAACGCCAGGCTCCCGAGCTGAGCAGTCCATCCTTATGCTGCTGCTGGACATCTTCCCTCCTGCAACTTCATTCACATTGAAGTCCCCAGAAGATTTACTGCATTTTTCCTTTGAACAGTTGCTCTCCTGCTGGGGCCAGAGAGTCCACGTAGTCCTGTGAAAGTGGTCTTCAATGCAAACCAGCTGCAGCTCTGTGCTTCTAAAAACATTGTGGTCTACAGACCAGGCTCCCGCTGTATAATCCCTGACTCTTCACTGCTGTGCTTTCCTTCTGCTAAGCAGTGTCCTGCTTGTCCTCCAGGTTGCTCGTATATCTCCTCCCTCCTGCTGCTCTCCAGACAGGCTGATGGCTAACATTTTCCCTCCTCGTGCCAGGCCCTGGTCTTGACTCCCTCTTCTACCATCTGCTACAACTTCACTGTTAATTTTGACACTGTTCCCATCACTCTGTTGAGTTTGGTGCTACCTCAGCTGTCCTGCAGCTTAGGGGATGTCTCTCACCGTGACACCGTGTGTCATTATGGGACAGTTTTACCCTGGCCTCCTCAGCTTCTCATCTGGTCCACACAGATTGGCATTTTCTCAGTCCCTTCTGCATGATCAGTCATTTTTCTTCCAATGCATTCTGAAATATTGTCCCCTGCTAGGCAGAAGCTTTCTGTGCACCAGCCTGTCATCTGCCCGGTGACCTTTTCTCTTCCTCTTGGAACAGTTATGCAATTACCTAGCTGGGCCATGGAGAGAGATCTTTTCCTCTCTGTTTTGCTTCCCCTATCGATCTCTTGATTTTTACTTCTGTTGCTTTGTTTTCCATCACCTTCCCGCGGGGGAAACATCTACTCAAATTAAGATTTGGTAGCAGAATGTTTAAAATCTGCTTGCTACATGTATAAACTGGCTGTGTTCTGTAGCCCTGACGTAGACTGAATGCAATATTTTGTAAAATTCAGCTTCAGCTTCTAGAGCCAACCTGCCTCCCCTGCCTTCCTGGCGTTGCTAAGCCCTGCACTCACCTTCAGGATCAGGACCCATCTTCCCTCTGTCTCCCAGCCAGCAGCACCACCTGAGGCCATGAACACAGCCTAGGGGCTCTCAATCCATTGGCTGGGAATATGCCCCCAGTGACTATGTGTGCTCCTCCTCTGCAAGCCACACTGGCCCCATCAAAAGCCACCCCTGTGCTTAAGGAGCCACTCCTGCTCTGCTCTGGTAAAATCTATTCTCCCAAAGGCATTTTGGACAAGGTACAATTTCTGCAAAGAGACTTTGTACAGATCTTGCTCAAATGAATCTGCCTGGTCACCCCTTCTTGAAATGATATCTCATTACCAAATTGTATTCTACCCCTTACAATGCCTGGGCATACAGATGGATCCTAATTATGGGAACAAATACATGGATATACAAATAGGTAACATTATTCTTCACATAAATGATGTTAAATGTACACTGTTTACTCCTTTGCCAGGCAGAAATAGAAAAGCTTCCATGCCTAAAAATATATTGATAAAAGAAGGGGAAAAATGTCCTCACAAAAAAAAAAAAAAAAAAAAAAGAAATTATAAAAGGGAAGGGCAGTGTAATATCTGAAAGGAGTTAAAACACTGTTGTGGAGTTTGAGTCTGTTCAGAGAAAGAAGTTGAACTTTCATTAAATCCATCTTGAATTTGGTGGCTTTGCCACAAGGGCTAGGATGCAATTTTTCTGAGATCTGTATGATTTCAAAGGATTTTGATCAACTGGCAGTGGTCAGTTAGCATCAGTGGAACGCTGGCAACACTTCAAAATAAAGGAAGTGATACAAACAAATCCATCTGCAGTTAGTGGATTAGGCTCCTCCAAAGGCACAGTGGGATATGACAATATATAACTTTATATCAATGTGGAAATTGGATGCCTGGGTTATAAAAGAGCATCTTTGTGTAATGGCCCCTTCCTCAGCATTGCTGTTTATTGTGGCTGCCTTTGCTCTGGTGTTACTAATCCACCAAACCAGGGGGTCTACAAGTATTGGAAGGTTCACAAGCCTTAAGAAGGCTTCAAGGTGCAAGAATGCTTCTTTAATGCAGCAGTGAAGAACACGAGTTCTGCTTCTAGAGTTCTTCAGGTGAGCCTGTAACTTCCTATAATAACTTAAACACATCTGAGCAAAGTTAGCCTTAAGAAAAGTACTAAATAGAAATTAAAATTCCCTCTTAATCCAATCCAACAGTATGTAACTTGACTGTGGGGAAATAATTCTTCTAAGTCCAAGGCAGAAAAAATCCTAATTCAGGGTCAAAAGTAGGATACCACTGCCTTTTATTCACTCCCAGAATAGTGTCCACCTTTTTACACCTAAGTGTAAATGTAAGCAGCCTGCTGGGAACAATCCCAGTAGTACCTTACCTTAGAGGTAAGATATTACCAAGAGGTCATGGACTGCCCTTCCAGGCAACCCAGCCAGTCAGCTCTTCTAGTCACCATTTCCAGCATGACTCAGGCTTGTCACTTCTTGTCATCTCCCTTCCTTCCCACCAGCTGCTGGAAGGATTAAAAGCAGATACCAGATAAGCACACGTTTGTTAGCATCCCAGTCCTATTACACATACATGGACCAGCCAGTTCTCACACAGATGGGTGCTGGATGATTAGTCCAACACTGTTTGGGACCGACTGCAACTCAGAGAGCTGCAGAGCCCCCATTTGTTGTCAGGAGTGCCTCTGGTCTTTGAAGGACACAGTCCTGGTGCTCAAGCAAGGATGAGCAGCCTAGACAACTGATTAAAATATCCCAACCAGCTCCTCAGAAGAGGGCAGTGAGGGGTGACTTCTCTGCTGACCAGTGACAGTGGGACAAGGAAATTGTTATGGGGGAAACATAGAAGAGAATCAACATTTTGTTTTACTGCTTTCCCTCCTGTCAAGACTGCTGAAGGTCTTCACTACAGTACTGCCAGAAACTATTTTTTGCCTGGTCAGTTTAGGAACAGGAGGAATTTCCTGAGCAATCTTCTGGTGCTTGACTCAATGCCCACAAGCAAAGTGCATGAGAGACACTTCAATTCAAAAGTTAAACTGAAGACCAAGATTTCACACAGTATCAATATTCAGCTCACCTTCAAATGTACCCTGGTGGGGTTGTCTATGTCCAGAAGGCTTAAATTCTGTAAAAAAAAAATGGTAAAGTCTCTCAGCAGCATCTCTTAGAGGAACAGGATTGCACAGCTCAGCCTGGGGGCTCGCAGTGCTAAGCATCACTGCTGAACATCAGCTACTTTGGTCAGAGTTCTGAGGAAAAAGTCAACCCTTCCATATGGCTGAGTAAGGAAAACTTTGCCATTTTGCTGGACAGAGTGGGAACAGGAGAAGTATACTGCAGGCACATGAACAATCCATAGCAGCTGTGGATTGTTGCAAGAAAAAGATGAGCTATGTAAATCTCTACGTCAAAGAGCGAAGTTCTGACTAGAAAAGGAGATTTTAAATGATTCACAAGGCAAATGAATTGAACAAGTGGATTCTGTGGTGCTGAGGAAAAACACAGATGAGTTACCATGAAGGCTGCAACCCAAGGTTGCAGGAGGAGCCAGGAAGCCCCATCCAGTGACAGCTGCAGACAATACAAACACATGAGGAAGCCCAGGAGGAAGGACCAGGGAGAAATGAGAATTTCGTGAAAAGCTATAGGGGTTTTTAAGTGTTGCTTTAAAACCAGCATTTTACAACATTGATACACTGCTGGTATCAAAAAAACAACTAGACTAAGCTCACCATGCCCCCATAATCCCCAGAGGACCCCGAAGTGGGACTTCCTCTCATTTTTGTGAATGTTGCTTCTGTTCCCCACTAGTGAATAACACAGGCTGATTGAAAGAGTTCCTTTGCAAATGCTATCTGCAGTTCAAATCCTCTGGGTCAAATTCCTTTTGTACTCAAGTAAATACTGAGTAATAACAATTTACACTGCTCCTATAAGAAATACCAAAGGAAAAGGGGCTTAGCTATAACTCATGAAGGTAGTTTCTCTCGCAACATCAGAGAAAACTGCTGCAAAAAAGGATTTTAAGGATTCTTGCAGCCGCAAAATGAAAACTACTTCTCTATAGCATTTAAACCCTTCTGCTTTACTATTAAAGATAATTCCACATAAATACAGCTTAATCCTGGCATCTGAACCGCCTTCTGCAACTTATGTATGATCTTTCCATTTTTATACACAAATCTGATAAACAGAGATTATATAAAGAGAAATCGTTGAAGCATTACAGCATGAGTGTGGCACAGACTAGTTTCCTTCTTTTCAAGTAATCCCAACATATACAGCCAGAGGAGTCTAGTAATTAGGGAAAAAAAAACCCTGACTACTGTTAGGAAAAAGAAAACAATTCATATTAAAAGACTTCTTAGACTTTGAGCATACTTTGTGCTGAATATTTCGAAATGCTTAAGATTCTAAAAGCTCTGTAGCACAAAAACCTAATTTCTGCCTTTTTTTTTTTTTTTTTAAATACACTGCCACCATCTCTGTTCTCAATACCCCTGTCAGCCTAAAAAACAAGAATAAAGAAGCTAAGGAGGAACGGAAATAGAAATATGTTCATGCTGGGAGTAAAAAAAAAAAATCTAAGTAGTATTTAGGACAAATTTATCACAGAGAAGCAAACTCTTGGATGCCCACCCCTCAGGGAGACAGGAATGGAGAGGAACAGAGTGTGCAGAAGTTGATGCTGGGACCAGAACACAAGCCACAGAGCAGCAGGTAGAGAAAATTGCAAGAAAAGACCTTTAAAGACCTGTATTCACACTTGGAAAAGTGTGATGATTCAGACACTGACAGCTACTCAAAAAATACTGCCAAAGAAGAGCACTAGATTTCTTGTGAAGGCATTCTGTCAAAGTGCATTGTTTATTTCTCTAAGGAGGCTGAGAAACACAGGCGTGTACAAATGCATTGCTAAGTAGAATGTCCTGCAGCACAAAAACAAGCAGCAATAATTCTGTGCTCCTCTAGATAGCTATCTCCATGTTTCTTGCATCCAATTAAACCCAAGTAAACCATGCTGATTATTTGGCTGCAAGACGTAATGTTGAAAGGAGTGGAACAGGGAGAGGTGGTGCAACACCAACAGGACAAGGAAGACTGGGCACAGAGGCACTCCTCTAGCCCAGGCCACTGGAAAACTCATGGACAGGTAAGAGTAGGCAAAACCAAGGCCTCTTAGGTGGGCAAGTATCTGCAGGACAAAACTAAGTCACTGACCTTGCAAAGCTGCTATCACAACTGCTCTCACACAGCAGCACTTTCTAGTTGATAAAACAAAAGAGCTAATCCAAGTGAGTCTGTATAAAGAGTGGAAAATCTTAGAGACATCTGGGACCAGACATAATGCAGAGTCCTCTAGCTGCCTCTGAGGTAGACATCAGGGAGGCAGGAACACACCCCTGAATTCTCTTGTGGTGGCTTGCCAAGGAGAATCTTCACCTGATCCTTCCTGGCTTTCTTCGAGGAGCTGGAGAAACTGCCACCACATTTCAGGTCTGCAGGCAATAAGGCACAGGATGAGCTTTGCATGTCGAGTCAATGTTAGAGCACAGGGTGTTCCAGCTATTAGTATCAGCCCGTGGGGCTGCATGGTTATTTCCAGGGCTTGCTGGACATCCACTGCTGCACTGCTTCAAGAGGCCACGGGCATCCCCATGGCCTTTGCAGGGAGTCCAAACAAGCCTGGAAGCAAATCTCATTCATCACAAAGCTGAAGGTACGTGCAAATTATTCACCAGAGAAAATTGTGTTTGTCTATCAAGGACACAGAACTGTTGTATGACTAATGTGGCCAACCACATGTGTGCTCGAATACAACGTCTTACAGACTGTACCACCACCATGCCCTGGTCTCCTCACAGCACTGTGTTCACCTGGCAGCTCTGAGCAATATGCAAAGAGGTCATAAACTCTACAAGCCAGCCAACCAACGAGACACTACACTTTTTTTTTTTTAAATCAGGTATTATTTTGCATGCTCCCTGCTCTCACAGCACTGGCATCTGGCAAGTAAGGGCCAGGGTTTGCTCTAATTAGTCCTGTCTGCACAGACTAGGACCTACAACACTGTCCTACAGACCCACTTCAAACAGAACATCTGCGTGGGTTGCACCTGGAAAGGAAAGCCTGAGAAAGGGGCTCCACTGGGTATTGTGGAAGAGGTTTCCTCGTCATGCAGCTCCAGATCTCGGTCCCTCTGGGGCTTTGTTGACTGCCAGAGCAAGCCCCTGGAGCCACACTGACACCGGTACGCTGGCAGCAGAGCCAGCCCCCCCGGCGGACTCCTGGCTAGCTCGGAGCAGAAGAGCTGAAGTACCACTCCACCCCTCCTCCTCCTCCTGGACAAATCCCTACCCAAAGCTCTACGGAAACGTATTTCGCAGCTCTGGCTGACGGCTCTTTTCGGGACTAGGATGTGACGCCTCCCCCAGCCCGGCTGAGC
>NW_008623985.1:0-30973 GCF_000691845.1 Merops nubicus
CAGGAGCAGCCTCCTGTCCCCCTCCCACGTGCCTGTGCCTTCCGCTTGTCTTGCTGTGGGCAATGCCCTGGAGGCGTCCCCACTCCCTCGGCCAGGAAACTGCTCTCTCCAGACTTCCACACCATGAAGTTTTCCTATTTGTGCAATTACGTCACCTACTGCTTCTGCTTCTTAGAAACAGCCCCAGAGCGCAAATATGCCCCCAGAAAATAATGGGAACATACACAGTTGTTTTAACTTCCCAGTTCTCTTGAGACCAAGTGGAAATTAATCTTTCAAATGCTTTCACATGCGTTACCTTATCCTGAAAGGGATACGTTCACCAAGCTGAGCAAAGTCTTTGATGAGTAAGAGACTAAGAAAATGAAAGTGTTGGCAATTAGATGCCTTTATTTTAGCAGCAGACCAGATACTGGTCTAATTATACCACACTTGACTTTGCACCAGCATGGCCCCTTAAACAGCCCTGCCTTTCCCACATCATTAATATCGCTCATGTCATGTGCTGCAGGGCCACCATTACAAGATACACAACATCAGTGCAATGCAACAGTTACACTTAAAATACACATTTACAGTCAGATTAGCCCCGCTCCCTAGCAAAGCAGCATACACTCTAATCTACTACAGCAGTTGTAGACAGTGCAATTGCCAAAGGAGACTAAGTGGAGCACGTCATGGGGCACTGACTTTCAGACTTTGGCAGGTACGAATATTGAGAAGTTTGCTTGATAAGCAGTCAGAGACATTTGTGTGATTGAGGAAATGTATGGCTCCTTCAATTATATCACCAATCCCCCACTCTCTATAGTCACTAAACTAAAACTTCACATTTTCAACTGAGCAAGCAAGATTTAGCAGACTTTACAGAGTGCACAGTGGCAGTAAAGGAAACCTACAATTTCAGAGCCTCCTACCAGAAGCAGATGTGACCCTCAGGAGGTTTGCAAAAATCTTCATCAAGATATCTCAAAAAGCATCCACAATTAAAAAAAGGGATGAAAAGAATTACTACACCCTTCCTACCAATGTCAGCTGGAGCCAGCTTAATCTCCATGCAATGGTCTTCAAGAGCTACTCCCACAATTCTTACTGAGCTTATATTTTTCTGTTCCTTATAGTGTCTGCAGTTGTTTGCAAGTGACAGCAGTTCTGGCTTTGTATGCGTGCCGAGGTTACAAAACACGGGAGGTATTCACTCAGGCAGGGGTGATATCACATCACCTTGTCTCTCTTCCAACCTACCCCGCGGATGATCACAGACCTCCGAACTGCAATGCTCACGTCCTAGTGCCAAGCACTCAGCACCTCGCTTCGGCCCTGGGTAAGCTCTGCAAGCAGCGTGTCACTGTGCCCCAAGCTCCTTTATTGCTCAGCATATCACCTGGCATCAACAGCTTCTCCTCTCAACCTTGTTCTCAAGCCTTCACAAACACTTCATTATCTTTTCTGAAATAGCAATTGTTACAGCAATACAGCTGTTCATCCAGTCATCAAGCTGCGCCGACCTTCGATGGTACGTGGCCAACGCGTGCAGCGCGCTGTCTGCTAGCAGAGCACATCACACACAACATGAGCTAAGCCAGACTCTGGATTTTACTCTAGAGAAAAGAGGAAATAATGGCTCAGGCAACTTCACTTCTCCTTCACACCTTTGAGCCTGTTCTCTACTTTCTTACCCCCGAATCTCATCTGCTTTGTTCCTGAGATGCCTCTCCTCTGACTTTCCACTCCCTTTGGTCTTTACCTACCCCTTGGCACATTCATGAGATAACTATTCTCTTTTGAGGTGGGCTGCTAGAAAGAGATTAGAAAATAGGTTTGGAAGGAAGAAATCCCTGCATATGACTATATCATTGCTTAGCAAAGTACCATAACAACTGTGAAACATCTGGGAAGGAGAATAAATTCCGGCCAGGTTCCCTAATACAATAGGAAGCCTTTCTTTTCTTGGGTGTAAAGACAAATAACTTGTGAGAAAATGGAATTCCAGCCTACAACCCTATTTTTGTACTTCATGAACCAAAATGCCAATGTCCTTTGAGAAGAGACAGAAATGAGCCCCATTCTGAAACTATGTCAGTGCCCTCACTTTGCTGCCCTAATTAAACATCCCCTCCTTAAACTTTGCTCTTCAGCATGGTTCTGAAATGCAAATACATTTATAACAGGACACTCAAATTTCATGCCCTTTCATTAGTAGCCAGGAAATGACAACTATTAAAATGATCGTGCCATGAGTAATACTTCAAAGGTCTAAAAAGTTATTTAATTTTTTACTGAATGTGACAGGTGAATTCCAAATCAAGCAAGAAGTATTATTACAATGCCTGCACCCGACACAAAATGACAGCAGCCTCCAAACCTCTTACCAAAATTCCCCATTTAATCTTTTAGTCACATCTGAAAATGGGGGTGTGTGTCAAAAGGAAACAAAACAAACGGCTCAATAGCATTCAGATAAGAAAAAAAAACCAAAACCTTTCAGACATCACTGTTCAATCCTGCAATCTAATTTATGTCATTAGAAATTGTACTAGGCTCTGCTCGGAGGATGGCACGACTATGAGAGGAAGTGACTTGCATTAGAACAACAAACACACCTGGTGTGAAAGCAGTGAACTTTAAAAGCCTTTCAGAAATCCCGAGTATTATTTAGTCAATCATATACCACAAAGCTACCCCAGAGCTGTATGTCATTTTGATAAATTAACTGGAAGGACCTGAAGCGTAATAAAGTCAAACCTGGACCCCAGACTACAGTAATCATGCTTGAATGCTGCATAAAATACTTCCCACCGTAAAAGTCACGCTGGCTACTGTTTAATATTTAAGATAATTTTGAACCTGATCAAGGTCAGTGGTTGCATAATGTGTTTGGGCTTTGCTGGTTTTCTGTGCGTTTGGGTGCTCAAAACAGGAGTGACACTAAAACTGGCATCCTCTGGGGAACACCTGCCTCACCCACAAACACTGCTCAGGGTTCAGCATCCCTGCGAGGTAGCTTGCCATAAAGAAAGGGTCTTGGTTTTTTTTCAGGGAGAATTAATGAAAAATAAGGCACTTTGTTCCCTTGAATTTCTCCACAGACTACAGTAACAGTGCACAACACATAAGACGTGCTGTAGACAGGATGGTACTAATTTCATTTGGGGAATGAAGAAAGATTGCTGAGAGGAGAGCACATGCCCTAAGTTCAAATACCTGTGGTGGCAGGAAATCCCCAATCCTGTTTCCCTCCAGCAACTGGTGAGTCCAAAACTTTCTGGGAGATGACAGCTCCACAAGCCCTCCAACCCTTGCCAGGGTGCTGTGCCTTTGTTCTAACTTCATTTTTGGTAACTGCACCACTTCTCTCCAAAAGAAGTCCTTCAAAAATATCACTATTTCTGGCCCAGTTCTGATGCCAACCCTCATTTTGAGCCTCAGTTTAGCACACCTCGGATGTTGCTGCTGCCTATCAACTTAAAAAATATTTTTTCATGTCTGAGCAGAGTTTTAGTCTTCAAAGCAGTAATGCATTGCAAGCAGGGATGTGCTGCCTTTCTTCAGAGAAGCCAGGGCAGAGCATGGGGCCAACAGCCGTGCAGCACTGGGCTCAGCACAGCTGCTTTCCCAGCCCCAGGACCAGCACTGCCTAATAAGAAGAGTATTGCTTTTCCTGTTGTTTCTAATTGCATCTATACCAAAATCATTAAAAATAAAGCATGCTACTCAAATTCTAACCAAAGCCTTCATGGCCATTTGTTTCTCTTTCCATCATTATTTCCACAGTTGGCTGCTGGTGGGCTCAGCAGCTCCCATCTCCATCTCTCCCAGCACGTTCCCACGCTCAGGGCCATGAGCTGCTGAAGGAGCAAGCAATGCTCATGCATCGGCCTCTGCGAAAACATAACCTCAGGGAAGGGGAAGAAAAGAGCATTTCTTTTCACGGGGAGTAAACACTGTGACTCAGTTTTATTTCACAGGCATCTTGACTAATTCAGTGCTGGAGGAAGGAAAAAAATACAGGAGGTTTTTCCTACCAATGTTTCTAAAAGATTCTAGTAATTGATCTGACAATTCTTCTTCACCTAGGTAAGATCTTTGACACCAGCACAGTTCATCTTACATGACCCCAGCAGTTCTGGTAAGGAAGGAACCTAGGACTCTGCCCATCACCCTAACAAGCAGCTGAACTTTGGACACTTCAGGCACGTTCAAAATAGCATAGCCACTCTAATGTCTACCAAAAAAAATTCACTTTTTCTGTTCAGCTTCGCTTATTGGAGGCTGCTGAGCAGACCATTTAGCCCCTCTCTCAAAGGCAGCCCCGACAGCTCCACCACACAACCTGGAGCCAGGCTCCTCTTTGGTTGGGCTCAGATGTGCCTTGAACTGGAGTCCCAGTTATCACATTTTTACCACTTGACTGTGCGGTGTAATCAAAAACTGCTCTGATTTATTTTGCATGAGACTTTAGGCATTGCCTTCCTGCTTCTGGGATGACAAATAAAAAAACAGAGTGGGAAAATAATCATGACAGCTCTCCACAGAGTACTTGTGGCAGGCAGCTGTTAGTGGTCATCAAGTTTTATAGTCCTAATACTCACTTCTCACCAACACCCCCAAATATTGCACATTGCTCTGCCTTCCTGAGCGCCTGGCTGAGAATGCTGCCTCTTTTCTTCCACACTCTTCCCTCCAGACTCTTCCACTCAACCACCGCCCCTGCCCAGGAGTTCACACAGGCTCTCTGGGCTGCCCTAGATGGAAACAATTCTTCCCAGTCTCAGAATTTTAATTTGCTTTGTTCAAGGGTCCACATCACCTTGTTTGCTTAATTTACACCAGAGCTTACTCATACTCTGGCTTGGAATGTTGTGTGCAGTGAGCATCATAAGTCCCACCTTCTCCACCTTCCAGAGCTGGTTCTGTGCATCTTTTCTGTTTGTGGAAACATGGTCAAAATCTTCCTAAGATAGCAGCTCCTCTCCATTCCCCATCACCCTCAGGCAGTGCAAGAAGACCCTCTCCATGCATTTAGAGAAAACTGTGTCCAGCCTCCAATTTACCTCTTCTTACACCAGAATTAATACCTGAGCACTGTAGCTCTTGGTTATCTACGAACTTCAGAAGATCATCTATAGTAGTTCTATCATCTTCTTTTGTAAAGCTTTTCTTTTGGCCATAGGAGCCTTATGCATAAAGTGTATTTACTTAACATAAATATGCAACCAAATAAAGAAAAGCTATGATTTCTGAAAAGCAACACACACATTCCATTGCTTTTCCATCTCCTACGTTTTCTGTAAAAGCACCTGAAGAAATGAGTGTGATAACTTCTAAAGTTTCCTGATGTTGTTTGTGATGAAAATAAACAATTACATGAAATTATTTACCAAAACTTACTACCCTTAGGAGAAGTTCTTAGTCTCTGCATACAGTTTTAACTTTAAACTTTGCCCAGTTTTGCAGCTGCTGTTGGTCACAACCAGGGCTGCCTGAAGTATCTAACACTGCATGACCACATCCAGCAGCTTCTTGTATTTTTATTTAACTTTGCTAAGTGCACTAGTAAGAGGGCAGGTGGGGGAAGAAAAAAAAAAAAAGAAAAGAAAAGAAAATTAATCTGCCCAGAGTCACAAAACCCCCTTCTTGCACACTTCTAAACCAAAGAAGCCCCCATGCTCACGTTTCTGTCTCCCTGCCCCTCAGCTGGGGTTTGATATACAAGTGCCTTTGAGGTGGCCCATTTTTCGCAAGGGGAAGGGCAGCAACCCTGGGCTCTCCCGCACCACCCACAGCCACGGGTGCTGTTTGCCAGCCCCTTCCCCATGAGTTGGCATCTGTGCCAGTCAGATCAATGGTGGTCTGTGTGCAGACAGAGCCCGTGTCACTCCAAACACGGAGCTGGCATCACTGGCTCAACACTGAGCTTCAGCTGTAAAAGGTTTTGGCTTGCTACTGAACCCCACGTAGGTGAAAACAAAGCCTGGCTGAAGCGGAGAGGAGGGCGAAAGGCACCACACAAAGACACACACTGCCCCCAGCACCATCGCCCTGCGGCGAGGGACGCTTGGCTCCTCTCCCTAAGAGATCAGGGCTACACGATAGTCTATTTTTCCAGGTTTTATCTCAAATTAGAGAAAATTGGTTTACAAAGGTCTCGGACAGCATCATCGGCATGTTATGCCTAATATTACAGATCTGAATCTGTAGTTATATTTAAGAAAGGTTAGTGCTATATGGCATCTCACAATGAGCTTATTGTTCGTGCCGCTGAGTAAGGGTCATGTTTTAATTTCGCTACCAATGAAATAATGAAAGGGCCATTTCCATTGGAAACCACAAGAATTAATTAACCAGAACACAAGGACCCTCATATCCTGCTTTCAAGCCAGGTTTTCACTTTGAACTCAAGGACATCCTAATTCCCATACCTCGAGCATTACACCTCTGAAAAAACAACCCTATTTGGGGCTTGCATGCAGAGACGGAGGCACTGATGCTCAGCATGCATATTGCTGTGCGTGAACTCACCTACTGAAGTCATGTTTATTTATTAATATGCATCCCTTCCCAGAGCACACTTCTTCAAGGCTTTCCAGCTATTCATTGCAATAGGTCTTATCTTTCCTACCTGCCTGGTGGATTAGGCAGAATTTTTTCTGTAAGAGGGAAGCCGAGTAACCATGACTACATTTAAAAACAGGTCCGCAGACTTCAGATTTGTCCACCAATCTTGAAAAGCTGCTCTGGTTTATAACTTCTAAACTGTGTTGCACTTCACCACTCAAGTGAAAGTAATTTATAGAAATACCCCTAATTTCACCTAAAAATAGTTTTTAAAACGTTTCTCAGGGGAATGTCACTTGAGCTTCAGGACGCAATCATGCCTCAGCAAGTTTCCCTAGGAAAGCAGGAGTTTTCTCAAATATTTTTAAACATAGCTCTCAGTTTTAAGTTCCAAGATCACATCCCCCCAGGGTGATAATTATTGCCCCAAGACTCCTCTTTGCTGAGGATGATGAGAAGAGCAGAAGGAACAGCCAGAGTCCCTCAGCAGCATGCAGAACAAGCTCTTCCTGCTCCTCAAACCAGAGTTGAAGCCTTTGCAAGATCTGAAGAAAAAACTTACGAACATGAAAACAGGAATGAGGTGGACATCACTTCTGCTTGTTCCAAACAACACAGAAGGAAGGCTGGGTGCTGCAATGCTGAAGCTACCCACAAAATGTCGTCTGTGAGTCAGGATTTGAAGACTGACTTGTTTTAAGCCAAGTAGAGAGTAGAAAAATCTTATCTTTAACAGGCATTATTGAATCCCAGCCACATTATCCACCCATAGAGTTCGGGCTCCTAACAGTTCACAGCTCTAAAACTCTTTAAAGCCAGCAAGATCCTTTTATTTGTGCAACAGCTTTAAAAAGCCAACATTTGTTTGAGCTTACAAACTTCCTTAAGTCTGTTCTTCAAACAGCAGTTGATGAAAACAGCGCTTCTCAATTAAACTGGCATATATTAACATTTATTAATTTCCTCTCACTCCTTTGGTTTAGTCTCAAGGGTGACAAACAGGCCACAAAGACCTCAGTCGGCTCCTGATGTCACGGCCGCAGAGGAAGTCCTGGACGTGCATGCAAGCACGTGCCTTCTGATGCCATCATGGACATGCTGGCTTTGCAGCAAACTTCAGCCAAGACAGGTGATTTTCTGTGTCCCCTAACAGCAGGATTCCATACCTCTTAGTTCAGGGTAGGACGCAGCTTTGGGGAAATCACAGCAGGTTCAGATCAGCAGTTTCCCCTGCATTGGCAACACAGCCCTGATTCTGCAGCCACAGTGCAGCAGCAGTAAAAAGCAGGGCTAGGGCAGAGCTGCCTGATCTCCTGCAGCAGTGGGGCAATGCAGCACCCACCTCTGCAGCTCATTGCTCTTCCTCCACAAAATCCCCCCCCTCTCAGCTGACAACCCCCTCTTCTGCAGCAGGTGAGCGGGTATCGCTTTCTGTGGGACAGAGCACTTCCCCCAGCAAGACAACCAACCTGTGCCAGGGTTGCACATATCATTTCTTTTACATTCAGAATTGACCCAAGCAAAACAAAAGCACAGACAGAAATATGTGTATTTGGGCAGCAAGAGTAACACCTCTGAACAATCAACATCATTTCTGCATGGTGCAATTTGAATCTATAGCACAGTGAGAGACAAGCTGGAGTTCCCAAGCTTGAGCATGCTGCCTGCCTGGTGTCTGCTGTCCCATGGAGTACCAGCCTGCACAGCTCATTTTAACTCCCCAAGGCAGCAAACACAAGACCAGACTGACCGGTGTTGCCCTGAAACCTAGAAATCTGATCAAGACACTTGGGAAATCAAAAGTGGCACAAAAAGACGTTCCTGGTTGGTGATGAATTGCTACAGCAGAAGCCCCCCAAATACACAACTTATTGTTCATTTCTACTCCATCAGATCATGGGAACACAACTAAGTCAGGATGCACAATAGAAAACCAAACAAAAATCTAGCTTGTGATGTGCTTTATATCACAACTCATGCACTAACATGCACATGTACAGTTTGCCCTTTCCTTTTTTCAATGAAGGGTTTCAAATCCAGCTCCAGCGTCACCCCTAGTTCATTGTTGTTTACAGAACAAAGATGCTGCAGCGTGTGGTCCCAGAAACGTTCCGCAACAGCGAGTGACTGAAAGGAAAAGGTGTTTCAGGAGCAAAAGGGAGTAACACATTTACTGTATAATGACATGGTGTATACGCTGAAGAGGAAAACAGAACTGAAGGACTCTTTTCTGTTTCTCCCCTGAAGTCAAAAAGGATGGAAACCCTCTCTCTATCAAAATAAGTAGCCTGGCTTTCCAGACAGCACCAAAAATTGCAGTCACTGAAAACCATATGCTTGTAGATGACTAGAATATATCTTGTCCTCCAAGAAAAGATTGCCAGAGATTTTTAAGGTCTTGCTGAGAGTCATGAGAGCAGGTTCTCCCTTTCCTTTAAAATACCAGCAGAAATGTAAACCTGATGTATAGCATCATCTAAAAAACCAAAGGCTTCCAGCCATCAAAAGTAGCACAATGTAAACTTCAGATTATTTGATTCCTAAGAGCAGCCATGTAACAAGATAAGGGAACATACTACGAGTGCAGAGTAAACTCATAACTGCACCATTTACAATTCTGCCCCCGGGCTCCTGTATTTCAATATATAAAGCAGAGAGATTATTTCCATATGGCTTTCTCTTCAGAATTTAAAAAAAAAATTTCAGAGCCAAATGACTGCATTTTATACCCACTCAGTCTGTTATTTCCTCTCTCATATTGCAGAGTTTCTTTTGATTTCCTCCAGTGGAGTTGGTACTTCGCTGTACCAGCTCAATCAATGAGGTTGCTGGCTTATAGCTGTGAAACCTCCCTAATCATTATAGCAAAAAAAACCAGAAAGTTTTTGCCAAGCAGCACGACTGCTCACCATACAAATTGGGAAATCCCATTTCTTAATTATAATAATGAAGCAACATGAAATTAGGGGGAGCAGTGCCTTGTTCCCAATTAAGTCAACAGCCATTTTAGCACTGATAGTGGTGGGACAAGGATGTGGGTCATTGTAATTAAATTCATTTTTCCTTTTTGAAGTTTGGGCTGCAATGTATTAATTTATTGTTCATCTGACAGGACGTTCTAGCTGCAATTTATTTAATGAGAAACAGAGGAAGAAACAAATGAGACAGGACAGCAGCAAAAGACTCATGGTGGGTTAAAAAGACAAGAGGAAAGCAGAGATGTGATTATCTCCCTACATGTCAGTAAGAAGAACCACAAACTTAAGCAAAAGAAGGCCTTCACAAAGCTGATGGAGCTGTAAGATAGGTAGCAGTTTGTTTTCCCCAAACAAAATCAAATCAGGTAGAATTAATATGGAGGTTTTCTCAGTATCTTGTAAGAAAGTAGCAATGAGCAGAGAGGATGGCAAACAGTAAAAAGCTGTCCAGAGCACACAGACAGCATAGCAAGGAGACCACCTCTTTGATCTGACACTTTCACACCATGCTGGATGGAACTATCCTGGTGCTGGAAAAGCAGAGACAACTGGAGTCACTCCTTTCCCTGCAGTGAAGACATAGTATCTCCTGACATGCACGCACAACCAGGTCCATGCACCTTCCCCTGAGCCTACACTAGCTAATGGAGCTCAGCAATGCCAATGGACCTGCAGAACAAAACAAAGCAGCACTCAGGACCAACACCCACAGCACATGCATTTGGGAAATTCTGATGCACACCAGGTCCAACCCCATCCTGTGGACTAAATGCTTGTGAGAATCCAGAGACCCTTAACAGAGATTTGGAGCACAACATCCAGTGGAGTTTCACCCCAAAGAAGTGCAGCACAGGCACCCCAAGGCAGTTCCCACAGAATGAACCCAAGCACAGCAAATGGGGACAGTCACTTCAAAAAGATGCTCCAGATGTGACTCGGAATAGTAACAAGAAAAAACTTTTCCCTAGGAAAAAAATACATCTGCATCACAAGAAGGCCTAACTGCTGCTGGGTGTTGCCTGTGGCTGACCTGTCCCAAGACCGAATGCAGGTGCATCAAAATGTTATTTTTAATTATTATGAAGAATGTCCTATCCACAATCAAGTAAACAGGACCAGACTGGGCAGACAACAGGACCTACGGCTGCTCAATAGCCATTCAGCAGATTACACAATCTCTGTACAAGCCATTCCCAGTAATTTAATCACAGCTTGCACAGTGCAGTTGCAAGCGCTTTCCATTTTGGAGGAGTTCACAGTCTATCAAAATACGTTCTTTTATACTGCAGCATCGAGCTGTGGTTACAATATCACCAACCAGAGCCTCTGCACCAACTCTTTTCACCCTCAGATAATGGGCACTGCTCTGCTCTATAAGAAGTGGATGCACTATTCAGCACTTTGATTTATTCAGGTAATATCAATTCAAGATGATTGCAACCTACTGAAATGGCAAGTACTGGACACACATTTAAATTTAACTATCTATTGTGACACGGTGATAAATTCAGAGTGGCTCCAAGACCAGTGTTTGTCTCTATACGTCACTTTACAGCAAAGCTGTATGCCACTGAAAACCTCAGGCAGCCTGTAAATTGCTGCTGTGTCACCTTTTGCCCAATTTAGCCTTTTGAAGAGCACTGGAAAATCCCAGAGATGTGAGCAAAAGTGTTGCTAACGCTGTCTGGACACTCAGAGCCATCACTGCCAGATGCTCTCCATCAGGTACCCACCTTGCCCGGACCACTCGGAACCATCTACACCATTCTGTAACACACACACACACATAAAAAAAAGTAACTAAATTAAAAAAAAAAAAAAAAGCCATCTACAAAGCCAGTACCTACAGTAAGCCTAGGTGGCTTGCAAGGTCCCCTAACGCAGCGGGGCTTGTGTAGCACGGGGGGCTCAGAGAGCTCCTTGCTCGGTGATTTGCAAAGTGCCACTTCCCACCCTCTCAGCACCACTAGGGCTGGAAACTCCCCTCATGTGCCATTCAGAGCCAAAAGGTGCCAGCACTTGCCACGTTTTCCTCTCTTGTGTTGCCCTTTACTCCAGGTTTTGCTCAAAAGGCATGGGGTGCCTGGAGGCATTGTCCGGATCCTCCTCTGCAGCAGGTACCTGACTTCACACAGGTAGTTCTGGGGGCAGTGTACCGAAATTCCACCCCTCTGTGACGCAGGTATAAACACCACAAAAAAATAATTTATCTCTAGATATTTGCCCACAAAGGCAAATTGTTTTCCCTGTAAAGCTTACAGAGCTATCACAACACCATGGAAACAAATGCTCTCCATTACAAGGGCAACCAACCTCATTTAATAAAACCCAGCACAACAACACAAAACCTACACCTTACATTTCTTGCACATGTCTTCACATATGACATTGCCCTGCACGTTTAAGCATCAAATACATCAGTTCCTCACACACAGGTTTCAATGGAGGAACACACTAATAGAGAATTTACTTACTATGTGGTCTGTACAATCAAAGACACGCACAAAAAGCTTGGATTTCTCAGGTTTGCTCCTCTGGGGAACCAGCATTACACAGCAGCGAGGCACATGGCACCCCGGGACACAAGGACAATATTCTGCAGCAAGGTACACACCGATACCTCTGCCTGCTGCTGCTCTGCTCTGCCTGTTGCTCCTGCATCAGTCTGAGCAGTGTTCTGTCATGTACAAAACCAAACAGTTTTGGAAGAAAATCACAGAATCGTTTTGGTTGGAAGAGACCTTTAAGATCATCAGGTCCAACCATTACCTCAGCACTGCCACGTGACCACTAAACCACATCCCTAAGCACCAACCATCCCATACCAACTCAAAACAGCAGAGAAAATTCAAAACATCCTCTAGGAAATGTTCTGGGTGACAGTTAGTTGGATGCTTGAGGTTTTTGATATGGGTCATTTTGCCTTTCATGGAAGTTCACGGGAGAGTTTTTCTGTATGTGACATTGCACTCCAGTACTGCTGCTGTGGGGAACCCACACGTCGGTGCGGTAACCATGCACCAGCAGAGCACTAGATACAACCAGACATATAAAACTCACAGTAACATGAAATATAGTAAGTGAAGAAACATATTATCTTAGGTTGCATTAAAAACGTATCTGGTAGCAAAGTGTTAGACAGGAAAGCTTTCCTTAGGGCAGAGCAGATGAAAGGTTTGTGTAGACCTGTATAAAAGGCAAGGGTAGGTACGATATTAGGGTAGGTACAATATTAGAGACAAGGAGGACTGAGTGAGCAGCACAAAGCTTGCAAGCAAACAGATGTGGGGTTTACTATCTCAGCAGAGATCCTCCAAATCATGCCTGAAAAATTATCCTCGGGATAGTTCGCCCTGCTGAGATCTCCCAAATATTTATTTTTCTGCCAAAATAACCCAGGTCTACAATGGAGCAGAAAGAATATCCTTGGCCTGGTGAGCTCCCCAAAACTTTCTGGAAAAGTATGGATTTACCCTTACAGCTGGACAACACGCACCTTTAGTAATGCCTAAAAGTAACCACCAAAACAATCGCTCAGACAAGATAAGTTACAGAAGGAAAAGGTCCCCACTATAAGCATGGAAGCTGACCAGTGAGAGAAAGCAAAGCTCAGATAGCAAAAGCGACACCCATCACACACCCACGGTACAGCCAAGCCTTGGGGATGAGACCCTACAAGACCCTCCCAAATGCCATGTTGGCTTCCTTATGCAGCGAAGGGGAATGGAGACACGGTGGGCACCTTCTTGCCCTAGCATTAGACAGTGGCAGTGCCTGAGTTTTGCTCATGGAAGAAGGCACCTTTGGGGGACAATGGTTCAAGGTTACCATGACATCCACCCTGGTCCTTTGCTGGAAGGACTGGAAAAGGCTTTCTGGAGCTCCCCAAGCAGACTACTCAAACACTGTGGCTTGCAAAGCGCATCTCAGCCAAGCCCAGACAACTGTTTTCCACCTAGCTGCTCCTGTGAGCAGCTGGTCTTCAACAAGTAAATATAGCAACTCTGCACAGACTGGCCGACAGTTGACTTTTTGCTCTCCAAAATTATTGAAACAGTAAAAGGGAAAAGCAAATTGCTTAGGAAGAAAAATGTCCTTTATACAATCACTTAAGGAGAAGAAGAGCCTCTAAACTTTAAGGATGGAATGCTGGGGTTTGAACCCCAAGCCCCTGAATTAAGGTTGACATATGGGTGATTCCCACAGCCCTTCATACAGAGGTGGTGAGTTTGCCTTATAGCTTCCCCCCAGGGTGCGGCCGGCCCTGCAGGGAGAGCCAGAAGGGAAATGAGCCCCAGGGGTCCCGCACTGAGTTGACAAAGGTCAGGGGTCTGCTTGGGGATAAAAGCTGGGATCACTTGCAGGGAGTCAGGAGTGTCTGTCTGTGGAGTGCACTCCACAGTGCTGCCTGGTTCAGGGCAGACCTCCTGACTCTCCCTGGAGCTGGGCCCCACTCTGTTTAGACCTTTGCGAACACAGGCCGATCGGGTGAGAGTCGCCATGTGGGCACCTTTTTCTTATGTATTTACCTTGGTGATCTGGCTGTTTCCCATGCCAACTATGGGCAACCTCAGGTCTCTGTTTGTACCACCTGTCGTGGGCCGAGTCACATCCTTTGTGGGATCGTTGGGGGTGGCATCAATTATGTACCAGCTGGTTGATCTGTTTGTATCCCCAGCGATCATTCATGGAATGTCCTTTTTGCTTACAATACAGTCTGTGTGTTGGTTCATCTTCCTGCGGACTGTATCATTTTTGTTGGGCCTGGTCATTGGCAGAATAAAGGAACATGCAGCTAAGTGCCCTGCAAGATTGTCCTGTCATGCAAGATTGTCCTGTCAGTTTTGAGGGACCACCTGGATCTACTGCCACCATCACTGGCCCACCACCAGCTATCCCCACCACCATCATCTACCTCTGGCAGCAAAGAGGCTCTGGCACAGAGGCAACTCTCTTCTCCTCTCTCCTGCACTCTCTTCTCCTCCACTTTCCCCCTTCTCTCTGGTTTACCCACTCCATAGTTATTCTTTGCTCTTTCCTTCTTTCTTTCCTCCACCAGCACAAGTCCAGCCAATGTGTTTCAGTCACCCAAAACCTACTGATTTTCCTACTACTCATGTTCCTAATCTGCTCATTAGAAATGTGGGAGTGCATCCCTGTTATGTTGTATTTACTTTAATTACATTATTTAGCAACAAGATATCTTTGTAAGCTGTGAATTTTTCCAGGCAGAATATATTCCTTGATAATCAAAGGAGAAAAAAATGGCAACTCCAGCTGTGACTCAAGGAATTCAATTTGTTTATTTTGGTATGTGCTTATTAAACACCTCCTTACTAAAGAAATCTCCAAATCAACATACCAGTATATTTATTTTTATTGCTTATGAGGGCATCTCAGTGAAAACAAGATTTGGACAGCAAGCTACAGCCTAAGATTTCAATACTGTACCAAGAGGATGCCATGGACAATAATGCTAACAGCTACTACAGGGCAGAAAGCTGCTACACGTAATCAAACACTACAACTGAATACTGAAATTTTAAGTCAACTGAATATTGATCACATTTTTAATGCTATCATTAAACCACTTGAAGATATTGTAATGCCATCCCTCAGCTCCTGGAGAGCACCTGCTGCCAGGGAGGTGAAGTGCAGCAGTGATTACCTGCAGGACAGCACGTAATGGGTTCAGACAGATGATTGCTCGCTTATCCCCTCCCAGTAGGAGCCAGGAGCTGCTGAGCACAGCGGGTGGAAGAGCCCCTCTTCTGCTAAGTGCTAATTTGGGTAATGGATACAGGCGTCGGAGGCTACGGAAGCAGTTTCCACCTGATGCACTCTGTGGCTTCACACATGAGCTGTTTTTTTGGATGCTTTCATTGCATTACTGCTTTCAGAACTAATTTTCTTCTTTCTACCCAGAGGTCAGACCCTGATGGTCTTACTCCAGTTTCTTTAGTAGTTATCTTATGCTTCCCAGGCTAAAAAATGCAGCCAAGTCCTAGGATCCAGCCTCAGACCCTGCCAGGAGCAGCTCCAGTCTCCAGACCAGAGAACAGTGGGGCCAAAAGCATGGTGCCTGCACCAAGCACTGCTTGTCCTGCATGGTTTTGAGCAGGGAGCCGCCCCTGCCTTGGGCAGATGAAGGGATCAGAGAGTGAGACATCCTCTGGGTACATGCCACAAGACAGCTGCAGATGGGGCACTGTTGGGGCAGCAGCCCCAGCACTGGTGCAGCAGTGAGGGTATCTGGGGTTTCCTTATGAGGGGGCTTATTTACTAAACCAGGGAAGAATGCATCTTGTGGAACATCATTTACTGCACAATTTCACAGTGCTTCTAGAAAAACTCATCCTGGTGTCACCGTGATTACCAGCCACATGATCTCTGTGTCTGTCTTTTTAGCTGGATGCTGCTTTGTGCTATTTCATCCATAATTGTAGCACAGGAGAAATCAGTTCATTCCTTTTATTGATTTATTTTTTATCCCAAATGATAATATCCCACTAACCTTCCCTATAAATCAACACACAGGGGGTATATGTTGATTAAATTACATCACATGATGATGCACTTTTTTTCAGCTCAAAAGGAAAAAAACAGTAGAACCTACAGTTGTTGAGCAATTCTCTCTCCTACTTCGAGACTTTCACAAACTAGGCATCTGCACCCAGCAGCAAGGACATGCTAACAAGCCAAAGAAGTAATAGGCACCAAATTGCTGAACATGGATTTCCAGGGTTCCTGTTGTGGCTGGCACAACCCAGTTCCCCACTTCTCAGCAATTCAAGGAAGAGCAGAGGGCTGGAAAGCACTGCTTTAATTATCACCATCAGTCTCTGAGACAAGGCACTTTAAGAGCTTCAACTGCTGTAAGCACTACCTTGATAGCAGATTAGGAATCTGCTGAAAGAGGGGTTTGTGTGGGTAGACCTCACAGGGAGACCTGAGAGGGGCTTAGGGGTGAGTCTGGAAACCAGAAGCTCCAAAACCTAAACAAAAGGTGGGAGAGGGCATGTGAAAAACCTCGTCTGCCTTTGCCCTCTTGTCATGACTCTGAAGTCGATGACGGTCCATGAGGGATGCATTTGGAGCAGCCACCATCATTCATTTCTCCATATTTCTCAGAATCCTGCCCCGGTCTTCGGTGGCTTATGATGAGGGACCTCCTAAGCCACAGGTTGTTTCTCCAGATTTAATAACCCTCTATGACTTTTTCTTCTAGGAATGTGTTCCTTACTGTATTTCAAAACATGTCATCAATTTGAGTAGTGTTTAAATGAACTCAGGAACTTGGGCTTAAAGCTGTCACCACCATAAGTGAGTGATACCAGCGATGAGTTGTGTCTGCTCCCGTTAGAAGTTAATTTGGCCTCTGCCGTTCACTGCAGACAGACAAGCCAGCTTTCCTGGACTCTGTGTCTTCTCACATTTGAGGCCAATTCCTGCTTTTGGGAAAAGGATCACAGCAGACCCCAACTTTATGCCACTTCTCTCCTGCAGCTCTTTACCCCTGTTCCCCATGCCCACTGCAGATGCTCCGCTGAAAACCCTTTTCTTGGTGAGACCTGCATGGGTATCATCATGCACCTCTACACGTGGCTGATGCAAACAGATACCCAACTACAAGACAGGGGGAAATGTCTGAACACCACTTTCAACATACCACTGAATCCCATCTTTACCTGTTTCAGTATGACACGAGGGCCACAGCACAAAACTCAAGACCAGGGTGTAGATAAAGCCCATCTCTAAACCTCTACTTCTCTGCCCACTCCCCTCGCTCTGCACCTTTGTTTGAATCATTTATTTATTAACTTCCCTGATAAAAAAGTCAAGCAAGAGAAATAGTCAAGCATCAACATCAGAGACATTTTATGTAGATATAAATGTATTTTTAATCAGTCTACAGCCTGCCAGCTTCTATGTGCCAACCATGAAGCGACTTTTTACTGGATGAACACCACAGTGATTAAGTGCTTCAAAACATTGCCCATGTACTAACAACACTGCTGCAATGTTTACACTCATGAATCCTGCACTGAAGCTACATGAGCATAGGTGTATTCAGTAACACCTCAGAGGGCAACTCTGAGCCCTTTATTTTGAAGGCAAGCAGGTGAAGATGAATGATAATAAATGGAAAAGGGGAAGCCATCAGTTCATGCTACTGTCAAACGTCCCAGTAACCCATTTTTAATGACTAGTGTCATGCACAGAACTTGACTTTTTATACAGAAAAACACTTAAAACAATTAAAGCATGCAGCCAGAGTCTGAAGCAAAAGAGTCACAGAAATATCACGGAGTATCTTGAAGGAGGGCTGAGAAACCACTCCCTGAGCTGGAGCTGCCATATCCCTTGTGGTCCCCCAGGGCCCTTCCTGGCACTGCTGCCTCTGCCCTCTTCCCAAGTACAGAGCGTTTTGCCCAAGAGTTTTTTACAAAAGCAACTTTCTCAGGTGTTTCCAACTAGAGCTCCTACTTTTATCCATTAAAAACAGCACCACGTATTTCTGTCTCCAACCTCTCAACTCCTGCTACTAAGGCAGCCTGGGTCAGCATCCTCACAGGCTGTTTTTGTGGAGGTAGGAATCACTGCAGAGAGGAACTAAAAAGGCTGATGAACAAATACACACTCTCCTTTGAGGTTTCTATTTTGTTTTTCCCTTCAAGAAAAAAGAAAATGAAACAACCAACAAAACTATTTTTCTTTTCTGCGTAGCCTGCTGAATCAGCTCCTCCAGCACCAGTACATCACCCCCCAATTTATGACAGTCAAATATGCTGTAGCCATTTAAGAGGGGGGCAGAAGTGCTGTGTGACTTCTTCCAGGGTGGAAAAAGGGCCAAGATTACAAACTCAAGGCTGGAAGCCCACCACACAACCAGGACACATCCGTCTAGGAAGCCACAGAACGCCCAGTCCTCCTGGGGCAGTTCAGCAACTATCAGCCTGGTTTCACACCTATATAGCTTCAGAAAACTTAAATACGACACCGAACTTTCCAGCACAGCACTCCACCTCCTCCTTACCTTCCCCACCACATCTATTTGATGGGACACCAAACAGGCACACTGCAAGAGGCTCCACAGGACCCGTGAATCACTATGGCAGATGTACAGGACCTATGATCAGAGGATGGAAATGTTTTATCTTGTTTTAAAAGGCGCAGGTTTACTAAAGGGAGTTGATTCTAAAAAATAACAGCCTTATCCTTGTACCCTTCCACCACCACCCCACCTAATTTAATAATCTCTGATTAGCTGGCAAAAGCAAAACCATCATCCAGGTGTGCTGGGATAAAATCACCTTCATGGTGACCTGATCCATGAAAAATGTTTCCAGCACCTGCAGAAGGGATCGGGAACAAGGTCATTTTCCTCTTCCCTTCAGCCTGGGACCTTGTGAGGAGCTGGGTGATTTCTGTACTTTCTGTAGCTGCTCTCACTTTGCTAAACATGTGCCCAAGCTCTCTGGGGGGACAGTTTCCCAGGTGCACGTTGCTCTGTAACACCCACCACCAATTCTAGCATCCCAAATCCCAGCCTCCTGCCCGCAGTTCTGCCCGGGCACCGGCACACTGCTAGGCACACAGCTCTGCCATAAACCTTCAAGAGAAGGAATTATTTATCTCTGATATAAAACATCTTCCTTCCTCCACCTTCTCTGATAACATCACACAGAAGCATCTCAGTATTTTATATAGCAGCATAAAAATCTACAAGTTGGGGAAAAAAACCAACCACCACTTGTTGGCAGAGAGTTCAACAAGACTGGTTAATGTTTCTGTGCCTCTCCACCACAGTGTCACCTGTTTTTTTGTCATTTAAATGCACCCAACATATCATGCTCTAAGGACTATGACAAGGTGGAGAGCTCACCTCCTCCACACGTGCCTTGGTGGGTCACCACCACTCAGGGTCAGCAAGGCTGCTGGCGTTCCTTGCAGGAGTAATTTAATCGATTGTGTAAAGGTTAGGACAAAATTAAGATCAAACTTTCACGTTCTCGGCACTTCCTTATTTCTTTTTTTTTTTTTAATGGTATTTTGAAAAAATTATTGCTGCAATAAAGGAAAGGACAAATACATGTCAGTGCTAGAAAACAAATTGATATTCCTGATGTGACAAATGGGCCATGCCATGCTGTGTCCCTGGTCAGAGGGGACACTCCAGCTCGGTCTCGCTTAATGGGAACTTCTCATCCTCTCTTGCCAGGCCAAGTTTCCATCTGGAGATTTGATATTTGCCTTCATTGCTGGTTCTTAATCAAATAGGGTACTTTTAAAATGAAATTACTATGGCTGTATTATGGATATAAGACATCTCGCTTCAAGGGCATAAGTCAAGCATTAAATGATGGACATTAGAAAGAAACTTTCCTTGTGAGCAAGTTATTACATCCCGACGGCACCGCTCGTGCTTCTGCTTGGAGTATGAGACCTTTGCACCACAGCATCCACCTCCTCCCATGCACCTGCATCCCACCTGGCATGTGGGATTTGGGCTTTCTACATTGCCCCTTCCCACACGGCACATGTCTGTGAGCCCCATGCAACCGAGTCCCTGCAATACCTTTCCCCAAAAGACGACCATGGTAGAGGACAGGACCGTTCATATTTAGCAGCTCAGATCCTGCTGCCCAAAGAGTCTGTGGTTCTGCAGCCCCAACCACGCACCCAGGGAGCCCCAAGAACTTTGCCATTGCATTCAGACACATCAGGATGAAACTCCACATTTGTTTCTGGCCATCAGAGGCACCTGATCTCCATTCTCAGGGACGTGCTGTGATCTGGGAGGACTCCCCTCCCTGGTGAGCATTACTGTAGTCACGTGCCGCAGCTTTTCATTGTTATAGCCACTTTTTAGGGCTGTGAAACTACTCAAAAGTTGCACCATAGAATCACAGAATCCTTTAGGTTGGAAGAGACCTCCAAGATTATCAAGTCCGACCATCAAGCCAACACTACTAAGTCCTCCCCAGCAGCTGCCCATCAGCCCACAAGCCCGCCATGGGCCAGATCTGCTGAGCAGCACCCAGAACTGCTGTTTCTGGGGAAGACAGACCAAGATCAGAGCAAGGAGGAGAGTTCCCTTCCACAGCACTAACTTCACTCAAACTACCTTTAAACCTCCACACTGTGGCAGGCTCCAGATGAGTAAGATCCTGTTGCATGTACAAGGCAAAGCAAGAGGTTCCAGCGAGAAGGCAGGGACTGAGATATACAAGATAAAAATTATGGGTCATCATTTTTAGTGGCATTTCTGTGTAGTTACTTTCAAATTATCCATTCTCCTAAGTTTTTTCTCCCAAGCTTGACAATAATTCAAAAATAACTTGATTGCACACACTTCCCATCAGTGGCAACAGTACTGGAGGAAAAAAATGTTTTCATTGTTACTGTCTAGTGCTCAATTTTCTGATTTGATTTTTTCCATGCATTTAATACAGCTTGTTAAGTAGCAATATAATCCAGAATGGCAAGTACAGTTTTACAGCAATTAAATCATCTCTGAAGAAACATTCAATGAAAGAATCAGAAAGAAAATGTGATCCTGCTGGAAAGCCATCTGTTTTGAGAAGGACTGATGCGTTAGAAGGGGCACCAATGAAATCAGCTGAGGCACTATATAAAGTAATTGGGTCGGGGGGAAAGGGCTGGTTAAGTATCATGCTATAAAGATGATTATTGCAAACTGAAGTATTTGCAGAGATCACAGTTGGGTGTGTTTTTCCAGTGATGAATCTGTGAGATTTCTGTCTGGAACAACGGGTGTATATAATACATTCACACTATATGCTTTTATATAACACAGTAATTAAAAAAAAAAAGAGGCAAACCCCAAATCCAAGGCTAACATCTCCCAGCAGTTACTGCCATGAAGACAGAAGCAATGCTTACAGAAAACCAACTTGTGCTGTGTGCAGGTGTCATCCCCAGACATGGAGCACAGCCCATGCTGGAGAGGGGGGCACCAGCTTCCCTTCTCCAACACTTTCCCTCTGCAAAGAGAAAACATCAGTGCTTCTTCTTCCTGGTTGAAGCTCCTGGAGATCCACAAATAAGGAGCCAAACCTGATCCTCCAGCACCTGTAGGACTACTGAATCTCTTTCCACCACCCATGTAATCTAACAACACTTGGAGTATCACTACATTATATTTGCCAGTGCAAGGGATAATGGCATTACCTGTATAAAAATATTGCTTTCTAAAGGTTTTAAAAGCAGACATTCCAGAGTTAAGCAAGTAATTGTATAGAGTACTTAATATGTATAGAGTACTTAAATACTACAGTTCATTTGTGGCCTTCCAGTATTTAAAGAGGGCTTGTAAGAAAGTTGGGGACAATCCTTTGAGCATGGCCTGTTACAACAGGACAAGGTTTGATGGTTTTAAACTAAAAGAGGGGAGACTTAGACTAGAGATCAAGAAGAAATTTTTTACAGTGAAGGTAGTGAGACACTGGCCCAGGCTGCCCAGAGAGCTGGTAGATGGCACATCCCTGGAAACATCCCAGGTCAGGTTGGACGGGGCTCTGAGCAACCTGCTCTAGTTGAAGCTGGCTGTGCGCACCGCAGGGGTTTGGACTAGATGACCCTGAAAGGTGCCTTCCAACCCAAAACAGTCTATGAGTCTATGACTCTTTCTACGATATTGCAAAATTCAAACTCTTACGACCCTTCTCTTGTATCACCTTTCACTTTAAAAAATATTTTTCAGTACTCTTTTTTTATTATAAATACTGCCTATATGTCATTGCTAAGCAGCACTTCAAATGACAGAGGTTAAGAGGAAAGACATATTCTCCCTGAAACAGCCCAAGCTCCACAGCCGTCCACCAGCAAACAAAGTCATGTAGGTGATTCCTTCATTTAAAGGAGTCAGCTCAACTGCACATGGCTTTATGTGCAGGTGGCACTCCTCAGGCAAGCCAAAGCTTTTGGGTTCTCCTGCGTTACTTAGATGATACCAGAGTGATCAGATCTTCATTACTCTTCAAATATTCATGTTAAGATCAACCACAGAAAGCCAGCAACCATCAAACCGACCAATACAGAGAGCATCTGTTCAGCAACAGATGTCTTGGGAAACTATTTTGACTGCGCATATTATGTGTACTTATATTTATACATTCACAGATGCATACACACACACACATACATATATACACAGGCAAACGAGCACTGAATCTTTGCATTAAATTTAGGGATGTTAGAAAAAAAGGATGCAGACTTTGAAAACTGGAGATGTCACAGAAAAAACTTGGAAGAAAGGGATGGCATCCTTCCCCATGTTTTGCAGAGAACTGCCAGTTCTGTGATCCCTTATCTAGTGGTGCTGCTTTTGGCAAGGGGAGAGGAAAAGCTAAGAAGTGGGGAGGAGAAAAATCCTCTCCCAGTACAAAACACAGCAAACTGAGAGCAAAAAAAAATATAAAAGAAAATAGCAGGAGGATTGGGGAAATGCTGAAAGGTTTCCCACGGTTTCCACAGCTTCCTGCAGCTTCTGCTCTTCCTGGAATTCCTCTAAAAAACCTGCATCAATCTTTTCATAATAATAGCATTGCTTTCACAGCATTGCATCCTATCTTAGTTTTCTGTAATCCAACACTTTTCCCTAACAGAGGCAATCCCAAAGGCACTCCAGGCCATCCACAACCTAAAAGCTAAAGAGAGAGGCCGACACACCAGAAGGGATGACTCCGAAGTGGCGAGATGCTCACCTCCTGTGGATGGCCACGGGCTTGCTGTTTCCATTAAACTCAAGGAAAATTTCAACAGTGATAGCAAAACAGTCACTTCTTTAGTAAAATGTAAATATATAGATATAAATGCCTCCAAATAGTCACAAGTCTGGGGTAGCCCACATGCCAATAACTCCCTGTCCAGAGATACAGGGGCCACACCAGCCCTCGGCACCCCTCCACGGGGACAGGGCAGGAATGATGCCCTGCTGGGGGGGCACGCAGCCCACGGCTCAGAGCTGCCTTTGACAAGTTGTCATTAGCACCCTACTCCTGCTTTCCTCTGGCTTCTGTCTATCTAGGTCATTAGCTTCAAAAATATTGCACGGAGGAGAGAAAAAAAGGCTTACAAGAAAAATAAACACAACTTTGTTTGCTCTGAAAATGAAAACTATAGGATTAAAGGTATCTGTATAAAAACTAATATCACAGATGAGCTGGAAACTGGTTTGGTTTTTAAATCAAGAGAGTGAAGACCCAAAGGTATGCACTGTGCCCTGTTAATTCACCAGCTATTTGAATATCCTTCACTTTGCTCACACCATTCCTTTTTATTTTCTTACCCTGACTACATACTGCTGCCTTTTGTAAGCAGCAATCTTCACCTACAGCACAGATCTCCTTCCCGTTGTCTGAAATATTTACCTTGCAACTTCATGCTGCCGTGGTTAGCTGCAAAAACGCTTCTCAGCCTAAAATCTGGATAATTGCAGAAGACCAAAGAGAATGAGCAAACACAGCCTTGGATTACACAGCCTGGCTCATCCTCAGACATACTGAAATCCAGCAGCAACTGGGAGCCTCAGGCAAAATTACTTGAGCCCCCATCACAATTTAACCAGCATAATGTTGCCTTCAAGGGCATTAAGCCCTGCTACCCAGGCAGGGCAAGGAAAGAGAAGAGTCAGAGGTTCAATGGTACTATGCTACAAAGTTGCTATTGCAGTTTGGTGACTGCTGCCTCCTTCCCAGCCCCTTGTTGGTTTGGTTATTCCCCCTTCAGTCAGATGCTAACAGGCTGCCAAATAAACCCTTTGGAGAACATAAGGACGTTACATGCTTCACGATTCCTAAAGAAAACATCTAGTACTGTATTAAGCATTTTACATGGTTGGATTTAACTCTTGTGTACTAGCACTAGGCTCTCCTGACTGACTCCCCACAAAGCTCTGACACCCTCTGCTTGCTTTCTGCACCCTCCACTCAACCCCAGCTTCTCCTTCCCTGCCCAGGGCAGCTGTGGGAGCACAGGGGCAAAGGGCCTCTTGGGATGTCCATGGCAGGGCACCTGCTCGCTCCTGCCAGCCACTGCCTGACCCTCTGGGGACAGTCAGAGTTCCACCTCCACGGCAGCACGGCGCTTTGGGAGCCACGTGTATAAAGCCCACAGAAAATGCCCTTCCCTGAACTCGGAGACGATGCTTTCAAACTGCTACTATTACTTTTTATTACACGACACTTGTCCAAAATGGCAGGGTATTTAAGAGAAAATGACACTAATTTATGCAAAAGTAGATTATATAATTGCAATATTCATTTCCACCTCAAGTCAATTTTCAGGGTGGTAATGGAAACCAATACGGCTTGAATGAGAAACATCTGGCAGGCAAATCCAAGGAGGATTTCCCAGGCTCAGCACTAGGAAAACACAACTGCAAAGAGACTTGGCCAATTCTGCTGCAGAGTTGAAGGCACACACCCTCACCACCCAGCCACACTCCTCTGCATAGGCTGTCCAGAAAACAAAGATGGTTTTCCCTATCCAAATTCAACTGAAGGAAGAGAGAAACCCAGCAGAGTGTCACAGATGTGGCACAAGCAACAACCCCAAAACAAGTCCTCCAAGAGAAGTGCATGACTTGGGAAGTACCACTGGTGGCAGTGGCAGGAGAAACAACTTACCTGCAAGATATTTTGCAACGTGCCACATTAACCACCTACCAATTACTCATTTGAAGCAGAGAAAGAGAACAAATCATAGTTTATGTGTGTTTCTGCTGTAAAACCCACAATTCCTCCAATCAATAATGAAAAGCTGTGTGGAACTGTAGAATACATTTGACCTAAAAAAAAAAAAAAGTCTACTCAGTAATCTCTTTTTTGCACCACTGCATTTAAAGCCTGGGTTTCTAGCCTAAAACCTAGAACAGAGGAACTCCTATACTGCTTTAGGAAAAAAAAAAAAAAAAAAAAAAATTAAAAAAAGGGTGTTCAGGCAAAATATAAGTGTTTTGTCTAAAAAAAAAAAAAAAAAAAATTTAAAAAAGGGGTTTCACTGTAACATTGTATTTGTCCTGCTATGCCAGAGTGTAAAACTGCACAAAAACATCCTGTGGTGATGCTCTTCTAGGGAGGAAATTAATGAAAACAACTTTTTCTTCTGTATATATTAAAAAAGTGACCTAAATAATAGCAAAGTCACATAATAGCTGCTGTTATGGAGAAGACAGATAATAAAAAGCTACATTAGTGTACCAGATTTTTTTTTCCCCCTAAGAATCACCTTCAAAGGATTCTTGATAACCAAACAAACAGCACTGAACAGACGAGGGGTACAGAAAGGACCTCAAACCTGGCCACAACAAAGGACGTTCACTTCTCCTACATTCACATCTCTAACAAAAAAAAAAGGTTGCTAGAAAGAGAAATCCTGATGCCTTTTGTTGAAGAAAAGCTAGTTTGTGATTAGTGAACTGCAGAAAAGGTTAAAGAACACATTGTCCATTTGAAATTCTGGACTCTGAAGTGTTTTAAAACCCAGGTTAGTGAAAGCTTGGATGAATCAATATTCTTTTTGCGTTCACTCCACAGTTCAAAGCTGCCTGTCTGCTGACTTCATGGCTGCACACACATCTGTCAAGAACTCTACAAACTATGGAGAAAATAATAAAAAAAAGTTTTAAGTCTGCATCAGTTTATCTTTTCTTTCCCCATTCCTTATTTCTCCATTTTCTTCCCCATCCTGCACATCCTTACAGTGCTCCCTCCATGTGTTGAACAGTCTCCACATAGCTAACAATTTGCTTCCTTAAAAAAAAGAATATTGAGCATCTCCCATTCATTTTAGGCAGCAAATCTATTTAGTCTGTAACAAATTGCCTGAAAGGCACCAAGAGTCCCACAAAGTCCTACACAGAGCTCCTCTGGCATTAACAGCAACAAAAAGGTCTTCGCCAGGAGATTCCTTTGAATCATCAATAACTATTACACTTAACTGTTACTTGATCTTGATCTAAAGCATGACCTCAAAGATCTGTGACAGTAAGCTTGTTCTAAATTACTTCCCTAGGTTAAAAACTTCTGAGGCATAGGGTTCACACAGGTATGGAAATTTAAGAACAATTTCCATAAGAACTAGGTTTTTTAAGAACTAGGTGCAAGACTGCACCTAGGATAAATGACAACACAAAATGTGTACTTCTGGGATTCCTCACTATCTCAGAGCAGAAAGCAAATCTTGTGGGTGATGCAAGATGGTAAGATTAAGACACCTGCAGCAGTAATAAAATGGGTGATTAAATGTGCTTTAATCCTTCCAAGATAACTTAGTAGGATCTGTGGAAATGTCACAATGGAATGCAGCTCAGCAACTATGCCAGCAAACCATGGTTTTCATTAATTATAGAATGAGTTAACCAATCTGGTGTTGTTTAGAGGAAGAAAATTAATATTAGGTAGCTCCAATCTGGAGCATTTCCAGGAGAGCTCCACTTCCCAACAGGGTCTAACAGTGCAGTCTTGGAGGCAAAATCAATGTTAGCCCAGCAACCCTTACAAAGAGCTCCCATTCCCTGCTCCTGAAGTACACAGCAAAATGCCCAATAACTTCCACATCTTGAATAGCATGACAATTATGAATTTGCATCACAAAAAAAAAAAAAAAAAAAAAAAGTGTCACTATTCAGAGGTTCTGACCTTCTCATTTCCTTGGGAAAAGTCTCAACCTCAGACTCAGCTTTTCACCAAAGCTGGACCTAACTGTATTAAAATACAATGGGGGAAAAGAAAACACTCTGCTTTACTCCATTTTCCTTAGCAAAGCACAGGAGCTAATGATTGTGCTTACAATACACTAAAAAGAACCTGAATTGTTTAGGTAAACACAAGACCTAACTATGGAGAGTTTAGAAAGGACCTAATCAGCAGTTCAGCACCTCAGGCTGCTAAGAAAGCCCAATACTGATCATTTGGGTATTGCAACAAGAGACTGGAGTTAGCAGTACAGGATTTCTGTCTTCAGCTAGTTAGCTGGTTTTTAATTGCACAAATTAAGTGTAAACACTTCACCACCTGAGCCTGTTGTGCTACATTGGTGAGCTGGTGACGTGTCTTTACTTATTAACAACATCAACATCAATGCATGATCTGGGACCAAACCAACAGTCCCCATGGCACAGCACACCTCGGCCAACAGCCCTAAAGCCATCAATCAGTTATGATGGAGCATAAAATCCAGACTAATTTTTGTCAGGAAACTACCCAGCACAATGATAACACTCATTTTGTAGTTTCTGAGGAATCATTTTGACCTGGACACATCCCCAGGTCTACCTTCACCACAGAGTTACTCAGTGATCAGCACAGCCCTGAGAAACTTCATGCAAAGCCCACGTCAGCCCTGTTTTGGGCCAGGGTCAGACTAGATGACCTCTCACAGTCCCACCCAACCTAAACTGACCAAACTATTGGTGTGAGACTGGAAGGGAGGAAGGATGGAGGCAATCCCTACCTGAAGACTCACAAGCAGTCCAGGGAGAAGACAGCCCAAATGGCTGTGACTTGAATACTCTGTGTACTCTGTGCATCACACGGCGCTCATGCTAACTGCAGCCCCAAATCAAATGTTATTTTGACAGCTTAAAATTGACTGAGACTGTTCTTCATGAAGGAATTCAACTGTACTGATTAAATCAAAAACTACCCCTTTCACACTTTTGCATCTGCCAATCCTACCAGTGCCTCAGCTGTGGAAATAAAGGAGAAAATGAAGGTAATGTGACGTGATAGGATATTTTTGAATATTAAATTTATGCAACACTGTTGATTCATTAATAATTTATTTCAAATTGCATTGCAAATATTTCACTAAAGCACCACAATGTTGGGAAAGACAACTTTTTTTTTTCCCCCCCCTTTAAACAAACTGAGACCAGAAATAACACATCACACTTACTCCAGGAATGAGTCCATCTCAGGGCAGACACAAAGGACAGATAACTCTCAAATCCTGTGGACTTGGGGTAAGAATTAGAGGGCAAGAAACTCTCTCAAGCAGAGAGGATTCCTTCAGAAAATAAATGTCCTGTGAACATCATTACAAATTGGCAAGCACCTCCACACGTTTATGCATGCCGCTACTACAGAAGAATTAATTTCATTGAAACATCTTATGAAATTGCTATATGGCTAAAGAAGGTAAAAACACAGTCAAGTCAAGAAAATATATATTTATTTTGTTTTAATTTTTTTCCCACCCTCCATTATTTAATTCCCTCAAGCAAGTCCTCCAGACATTTAGGCAGATGGTTTACTGGGAATCTCAGGCTTGAACGAAGAGGGAAAGTGTATCCGGAGCATTGCCAAAATCCATTTTCCAGACTACAGAGACTCCAAGGTGGCCCAAGAGAGCTTGCTTTCTGTCTTGAGAGATCATCTACCAGCAAAATTTGTGACAGTATTATCTGCAGCCTACAGAGACCTCCAGCGACACCAGCTACCAAGCTGAAACAGAACTAGTTATAATCCCTTGTCCCCTGGGGAACAGTATCCTTTGGGTTTTAAGCTCCTGGAAATTAAGATTTTATTTAATTATGATTATTATCACTCTCTGTATGCTTTGACTCTGTTGAGGTGATGCAAAGAAAGAACAGGCATGACTTGAAAAATAGATAATACCTAAAAAGCTCTGTTCTAGAGGTCTAGCAGTTTCCTTGCACATCCAGTTGTATGTACGGGGTGGGAAAATACAAAGCATAAGGCAAATGATTTTTTCTGATGAAAAGAAATTAAAACTATACATAACACTCTTTTATCCTGAAGCAGTTATCACAGCTTGAAAGTCTTAAAGCTGAAACAGAGAAGATATTTAGGGACAATTCTATTATTAAGAATTTGAAGAAATTATGAAGAAATTACTGGACATCACTGACACACACTGAGCTCTTGTTTATAAACATCTAATAGCAGATTGTCCCGCCATTCCCAGGCCAAAGCAGATCCAGACAGTGTCAGGGAGCAAGGGGTGCAGCTGGGAGATTTCATCGGCGTGCCCTGAGACTGCAAGAGTGAATTTATGGCCAAGACAGGAAAGCAGAGAGCTGAAACCACCCGGGCTGAACGAAGCCACAGGAGCTGCCCTTCGAGTCGTTCCTGGACATCAGCGAGGCTTTGCCGCCGCACCTTCGGCAGCAGGAGGAGGCTCCTCCGGCCGGTGGGGAACGGTGGCAGGGGAGCGCAGGGGGGAGCTCAGCCCCGGCCCATTTTCAAAGCCTTTCCCAGGTGCTCCAGCTGCCCCAGACAGGCATTGCCCAGGGGAGCTGACACCAGCTGTAACTGCTGCGAAAGACCACAAAGAAAACATCCCAATTTTGCTCTTGACTGTAAAAACACCATTGTTTTCAACATGCATAATTAAACACACAAACCAAGCCCTATTCTCCTGCTTCACCAAAATCAGTTTCAGATGCTGAGGAAACACTCCTCTACCAAACACCAAACCTAAGAGACGAAAATTCCACTGATCTCACTGGAAAAAACTCCCACGAACGTAATGGGGCCCGGATTTCCCCCCGTCTTCCAGACAGTGCTGTATGAGCATGGTGTGCAGAGAGGATTACACCAGCCCTGCTAATTCGGGCAAGCTCTGAATGGTGGCAACGCCGGCCGGCGAGCCAGCGCCTTTCATCAGTCCCCCCTCGCCGCTCCCTTAGTATGCGAGGGAGCGCGCGTGGCAGGCACCATCGGCCTCCTCCTCACGCCAGCCAGGGCGGCAGCTGCGCCCGGCACCGGCCAAACACCCGCGGGCCCAGACTGGGCATCCCCACCCCCACGGGCCCAACCCGGCACCTCGTCATCCCCCCAGAGTGCCCCCAGCACTCAGGGGTGCTCAGGAGAGACCTGGTACCCGCAGGGTGCTTGTGGAGAACAGTCATCGGGATATGCGCAGTCCTCCGCCGTCCAGCTGATGCTGGTTATGGGAGAGGCACTCAAGGATGATTTTGGTCATCTTGAGGGCAGAAATAAAAACCCAACTCATTCCGTGAGTACTCTGCTAAATAGCTTATCCCACCATATAGGCTATCGCTGACCTATGGGTAATTTTCTCAGGATGGACTGACATACCAAAAATAATTGTATTCCTCTCATTTATTATCTAACCTAACTAAATTCTAAGCATCTTGGCTGATGGAGCAAAATATCTCACATTTCCCAAGTGCTCTTGCGTCAGTTTACTCCTACACATGGTCCAAGTCCACTTCTGGAAGATAAACATAAGTGGTGGCACACACATGCTTAGACACACTCAGGCAGTACCAGTGCCCATTTGCAGAAGATCTCTGCTAAGAAGATAAAATGGTCCAACAGCCCAGATATCTCCTGCAGAAACCACAGACCATAAACCTTGTGTCATGTATTTGCCCAAAAAAATGCAGCACTTTCTTTTATTTATATATATATCTCTTTTAA
>NW_008623986.1:0-3769 GCF_000691845.1 Merops nubicus
TGCGGGGCAGGGCGCGCACCGGGCTCCTCCCCGGGCTTTGCGGAACGCGGTTACGGGGCCACTCACGGGGTCGTGACTGCGGCTGTACCGCGGTGTCGGGAACGCCAGGGGTTAGCAGTGGCCTGGAGTGCCATCCAGCGGGCTCGCCAAGTCTGGCGTGCTTCGTTTTCTAGCAAGCACAAAAATAACTCGAAGGACTATCCTACCGGCATAATTCTTCATTTAGGATTAGCAAATTAGACATAAGGATCATCAAGGTTGGACTTAATGATCCTAGAGGTCCTTTCCAACCATAGTGGTTCTGTGATTCTATGACTTTTTATTAGTTCAGCAGCTGGTTAAGTGGTTTTAAGTTTCTCTTTTGCTTTCAGAATGCTATTACCAAGTTGAGGTTGGGTTGTTATTTTTTTTTTCTTTAAGTGCCTTTTAAAAGTGTGGCAGTGTTGTTTTGCTTTATTATGACTGTGAGGCTAAAATTAAGGGCTACGGAAACATTTGTGGTGTTGGTTCTCTTTTGGAAGTTGGCTAACCTGGGGAATTTGCACTAGCTGTGGACACATGCAGCACATTGCTCCTCTGACATGAAGATTCCTCTCTGTTAGAGCACTCTGTTATTTCTAAACCTGTTATGTGGTTATCAGCTTTGTTGTTTTCTATCTGATTCAGGAAAGCAAAATGCCCAAACTTTTAAAAGAGGATTAAAGATTTTTTTTTTTTTAAGAACAGGAAACTTGATTAAATAAGAATAAAATTATTTTGAGGGTTTACTACAAAACTTTGAACCACAACTTGACTTTTATGGACCTTGATTAGACTAAAAAAGTTACTAAAATATAATTGTATTTGTCCAAAGACAGTCTGCTCACACTGGTGTAAATCTCTGATGTGAAGACAGGCTAAATTAGTTAATGATCACATTCAAATGTAAGTATGGTAGGCAATTAGCTGTCTTTTTTCCTAAGGCAAAGCGAGTAAAAGAGAAGGATGTTGATTCTGAAGTGTCATATAAAATCCAGAGAGAGGCAGAGCTGGAGTTGTGGGCAGAGACCATAAATGGCTAAGCAAGAGGTCACACCACATTTAACCGTGTCCCCCCATTTCCTTTCAAGAGTATTAGCACAGTAGGTTTGTGTTATATTTAATCTTTCAGGCTTCTTGCCTCCTGTACAACCAAATGCTGTTCTTGTTCAGCCCAAAGGCTTTGAAATGACAGCTCCCAGGGATGGTTTACCTCAAATCTTCTATCCCGTGTTTCCTTATGTGACCTTTCTAAGCATGTACTTTTGTCTGCACCTTTCATCTAATTGCTCTTATTGGCAACAGGCAAGTTCAGAGCTCCCAAAGCTGCGGAAGGAAGACCAGAAAGCGCGGGACGCGCTCCTGGCCGACATCCAGCAGGGCACTCGCTTGAGGAAGGTGACTCAGATCAACGACCGCAGTGCACCACAGATTGAAAGTAGGTGCATGGGTGAGGTCCCTGGGTGAGTGTTGCCTCACTTGCGGAGGTCAGCTGGACAGTTTTCAAATTGAAGGGCAGGGCTGCATCTTTGTATGGCTTAAGGGTGTGGAGAGGGGATACTTTCTACACTTGAATCCTGCTCTGACATCAGTAACTGTTAACACTTCATAATAAATCTGTAACTGGGTATCATCTTACCAGGCATTCCTTGTCCAAAAAAAAAATAATCATTAATTATTAAATCCTTGAGGGTTCCTCACCAAAATAATTGTCTAAGTGGAAATTGTTGGTTCTGGCAGAAGAACTGTTCTTTACTAGAGAAAGAACATTTACTAGAGAATAAAAATGCAAAAAAGAATCCAGAAGCATAAATTTCATGTTTTTCTACTACTTCTTGTTTGTGTCATTATTAATGTGAGATTAAAAAGCACCAGAGGGTGCTGTGCTCCAAGATATGGGTCAGAGACTAGTGGCCATCCACTGTATTAACAGAAACTTCCTTCTCTGAGCTTGCTTAAAGAGGGACAAGTCTGGTGTTGGCTATGTTTGTTGGTGCTGAGTCCTAGCAGTCTGAGGGCAAGGATGAAATTACTTTGTGAAACACTCTGGTTTCTTGGTTCTTTTTAACAGAACCCAAAGGAACCAACAGAGATGGAGGTAATCCAGCCATTAATAAAGGAAGCTCTCAGCAGCCTCTGGGAGGTTTATTTGCTGGTGGCTTTCCTGTTCTCAGACCAGCAGGCCAGAGGGACGTGCCAGGTAAGGGTTTCATGTTATGAAGGAATAGCTGAACTGTGATTTGGGATAAAAGTACTTCAGCTTTAGTGACTGCTTTTTTAAATTATTTTTTTTTCCTGAACCCTTAGTCCATCATGTGACCATGGAGGGCTGAATTAATAATGTTCTTGAAATCATCTTTATAGATCTAAAGTGCCTTATTCCTTAAGATGTAAATAATCAGCTACCTTTACACTAGGTAGGAATAGATCACAGAGAGTTTTAATGGAGACTTTTTACATTAGCTTAATGAAAACTTCAAATTGTGCCTCACAAAGTGTTGAAATCTGAGCTTACCAACTTCAGCACAGAAGGCAAAGAAGTCATATTTCCTTCCCTCCATTACCGTGTGTTTCTACACTGTCACAGGCTTGTGTGTTCCTTTAAAGATTCATATTTAAGATTTTTGCCCTCTGGATTTTATAAAGTACAACTTTGATCTATCAAGACAATTTATTGACCTAAAAGAGAAGGCACTTGTGACTTCACAGAGACAGGATGGAGGCAGGTGTGGGAGCCCTACGGCTGCTTTCCCCTCAAGAAGTGCCAGCATCAACAAGGGGTGACTTTTGGAGTCACAGCAGTGACTTCTGGTGCTGTTGGGCAGCTGGTGCCTGCTGAGGCAGCACAGAGCAAACCAGGCATTCACAGGGAGGGACAAAACTTGGCTCTACCTTGGCAGGTTTCTTTTTATCCTGGAAGGCAATACCAAGATGTGCAGCACTGCTTATGACTGGGCTTCCTCACATAGCCCCAGCTGCAGTAGCTGCTTCGAGTTGTTCTTAAAACTATGACCATGCCTATCAGGCTGTGTGAATGTAGAATGAGATGCTTTTTTTTGACTTACTGCTTTGTGACAAGTCCTTGACATTTACTCAGGAAAATATATTTTATAAGATTGAAAGTCTTTGGGCATTTGCTGTTAAAATGGAAAGACTTGAACCTGTGCCTTCTAGAAAGCTTTTTGAGGCACTACTTTTAAGAACTGGGCTTTTATCCATGGGATTGAGATTTCTGTAACATTTATGTGAATGTTTTAATCATAAACAAGTGCTTAACGTCAAGGATGCAAGCTGATGTGTGTCAGTTGGCTTGGGTTCTTTGAGGCCTTTTCCGGACTGCCGATGCCTCCAAGTAGGTGCCTCACTGATGTTCAGTGGGCTGTGCTAGACCCATCAGGCTGGTGTGAAGGACCCCAGGCTTCTGCAGAAGCACATACTCCTTAAACAGTTTCATTTTACAGAAACCGGGGAGCAGGTTGTCACATAACTAAGCAGAGTGCCTGGTGCCCACTGGCATACATCACCTCCTAAACGCTGTTCCGCCAGGGGCAACCTGTTGGGTACGGGATGTTTGGGGGGAATTTATCATCCAGAGCACGTACTGGGAGGGGGAGATGAAGAGCTGGGTGTTCGCCCTGTTTGGTCTGACAGCGTGCGTACCTGTTTTACAGCTGGGAGGCCGGGGCCGCTTCCCGGAGTCCGAGCAGCAGCTCCCAGGCCCCCCGCACCCCCGAGCAGCAGCGCTGCGAAG
>NW_008623987.1:0-2082 GCF_000691845.1 Merops nubicus
TGTAGCTGGGGGTGTCAATGGCTTCTTTCAATTCCCCCCTTTTCTAGAAAATCAGTGAATCCTTTTACTAATGTTTTCCGTTCCCCTCGAGACCTCCCTTGAAATATTTTCCACTCTTTCTGCACACTTGGTACCTTTTCCAAACTCCAGAGCTATTTAAGTCACTCCTACAACAGCCAAGCAAACAATAATGGGCACACACCCAAACAGCTCTCACAGGGGCTGTTCTCTGGAGCTGCAGGGCTGGGGATTTCTAGCATCAGTTCTGTCTTTTCCCGAGATGGAAATGGAGATTAATCCACCATTTATCAGTGGCAGAGTGATTTGTGTTTCCTTTGGTGGAACTGGCATCCCAACTGAGGGAATTTTCTTACTTGGAGGCTGTGGCGAATGAGGACATACCCAACACTCAGAAATATCCCAAGCTATAGAAATGTTATTCATGGATCTAACAAATGGATTATTTTCTAAGCTGCCCATTCCCAAACCCCTGTGATCTCTCGGGTTAGTGGCAGTTCCTCGGTCCCTTTCCCTCAGGATTCTTTGCTCCAGAGGAGTCTGCTGCTCCACAGCCCTGTGCTGGTGACTGGTGAGGAGCTTTCCCCCCCGGGGTGTGGTGTGTCCCTGCTGCCTGTTCCTTGGTCTCCACTGCAGTGAGATGTTAAAAGCTCTTGAAGGGGCCCTCCCGCTTCGGTCCCAGCGGTGACTCTGGAGGGGATCTCACACACACATACTCCAGGAACAATGTTATGAACTGGTCCATCGAGGCCTCGGGCTCGTGTTCCCAAGACCAGTTTTTCCATCTCTGGAGCTGCTTCTGCAAGCTGATCCCCTCCCCAGTCAGAATTTCATCCCCTGTGGGTGGGGGTGTCCCAGCTCGTACCACGTCTGGCTGTCCATACAGGATTTCAAAGGGAGTCAGTCCCTCCTTGGCTCGGGGTTTTGTTCTGACTCTCAGGAGAGCCAAAGGTGAGGGTTGTGGCTGTGACAACCTGGCCTCCTGTCCCCCAACTTTACCATTTGTGATGTAATGAGGGGGTTCATCGTTTCCAGCTGCCACTGGCCTGTGGTCTGTAAGGAGTGTGTAACTGCCAGTCTACCCTAAGACATTCCTGACCTGTTGAAGGGTTGTTGCACTGAAATGTGACCCTCTGTCTGAGGGTGCTGCTGCTGGGACCCCAAACCTGGGGATTATTTCTTGTGACAGTGCCTTGGTTGCCTCTTTGGCCTTATTAGCCTGGCAGGGAAAAGCTCCTGGCACCCTGAAAAGGTGTCCTTGAAACCCACCAAATATGGAACCCCCCTGTTGTTGGGAGTTGTGAAAAGTCAGTGTGCCATTGTTGTGCTGGGTAATTACCTTCTCCTCCCTGTCCTAAGGGGCTCTTTGTCCTGCTGGAGGGTTGTTTCACACACAGTGGCAGTTGCTGTGTCCCCTCTCTGAGGGGTGTGTGCAGGTTTGGGCAGCAGCACAGTGACTGAAGTGTCTGTGGAGAGCCTCTGCTCCCCAGCCTGGCTTCCTGTGTTCTGCTGCAGGTGCAGAGGTACCTCAGCTTACCTGGTGGAGTTTCAGCCCTCTCACCCTGTCCTGTTCCTGTGGATTTGTGTTTTCCCATCTGGAGTCAGGGGCTGGGTTCCTGCTGGACCTTCCTCAGCCGCCCTCTGGGGCCCGTGTTGTGTTTCCTGCTCCCTGAGCGGCTCGTCCCCTCTGAGGAGCTTTGCCAGGCCCAGCAGCCACCTGAGCTGGGACTGTCCTGCCTCCAGCAGCCCCAGGGTGCCCTCGGCGTGTTTCATGGGCTTCCCTGGGGTGGGGAAAAGTCTCTTTCTCTCCACACTGCTCCGGGAGCATGTCCTACTCCAGATGCCTATTTAGAGTCGGTCCAGATGTTGATTCTTCTTCCTTTTGGCAATGCCAGGGCTCGAGTCAGGGCTGTGGTTTCTGCCTTCTGGGCTGAGGTGTTGGGAGGAAGGGCTCTGGCCTCTCTCACCTGTCAGGGGTGGTTACTGCCTGTCCTGCTCTGAGCAGGCCGTGGTGGACACGGCTGCTCCTGCCCCTGTCCCAGGCACCCTCAGCATCCTCCAGTG